>NC_056454.1:39494065-39571565 GCF_018296145.1 Oncorhynchus tshawytscha
TTGCCTGTGATGTACACATTTGTCTTACACACACATCTGTTACGCTGTGTTGGTGTACTGTATGAAGTGAGCTCTCTCACGTACGTCTCACAACATGACGTGAGATTTGTCAGGTCAAACTATAACTGACATTATATGATATCTGATATCAGAGCATCTCCACTTTACACATAGATAGTGATCAATTTAGTGGCGTATCTTGATGCATCGCAATAGTACTGCAAAAAATACTGCATACATGTATGTTTTTCTCTGACACACAGGGGCAACAGTACAGTTATTGTCTAATTCCATTAATAGCCCCTAAGAATCCAGACTGTTTTAACATAAGGAAAGAGTTATAGAGGTTGTGTCATTGTAGCCACTAACAGAGACATCAAAAGAAGCAGATTCACACACTATTTCAGTTTAAGTCCATGTACAGATGTAGGATCTTAATTTGAGCCAGTTTGCTACAGCAGGAAAATAACCTGCAGCAACAGGAAATGCAAATGATTATGTGGATGATAATTCATATTTGTAAGGGTTGATACATTTTTCATTTGGGCAAATCAAGTCTGACATTTTAAAGTGGACATTACAAACTCTAGAAGCCTTTTGAAACCTGTGCAGGAAAATTCTCAGCAACAAAAGAGTGATCAAATGAAGCTCCTACATCTGTATGTCAGCTGCCTGGTTGTGTCTATTGTTACCATATATCAACGTGAAGCAACTCCCCCAGATAGAATGTTCTACATACTTTAGTGAACACAAGTAAACTGCACTGTCCTCTTGGCGATGGTAACCATGTGTGCAACAATAAATTACACAGCTATTATGTTTCTCCCCTAGACCTCTTTCATAAACATTCTCACACATACACAGACATGAACACACAAATGCACACACACACACACACACACACACACACTCACACACACACACACACACTCACACACACACACACACACACACACACACACACACACACACACACACACACACACACACACACACACACACACACACACACACACACACACACATTAAAGCATGTGCATATACTTAGACACATTTAGTCGCACACATATTATCTTGGCCTCTTGGAGGAACTAGACTCATTTCTTTCCAACTCTTTGTTCTTTGTTTAACACGTTTCTCTTTATTTGTGTTTTTCAAACATTCTTTACTTAGTCTGAGAGCTCAAAACATCATACAGAAGTGTTTAGTCTGGCTAGCATCCCGGCCAGTGAATTAGTGCTGTGCTGTCCTCTGACTCTTTTCTAACAGGTTGTATAGCGTTTTAGCACAAACTCAGTACCAGGTGAAAGCTTTGTTTTGTCCTCTGTAGCTCAGTTGGTAGAGCGTGGTACTTGTAACGCCAGGGTAGTGGGTTCGATTCCCGGGACCAGCCATACATAAAGTGTATACACGCATGACTGTACGTCACTTTGGATAAAACCGTCTGCTAAATGGCATATATTATTTTGGCTGATAGAGCCTTTGTGTCTGGTGTTTAGTGGAGAAGTGCTCAGTTCAAGTGTTTGGGGTTATGGATGGTGTTTAGTGGAGAAGTGCTCAGTTCAAGTGTTTGTGGTTATGGATGGTGTTTAGTGGAGGCTACAGTACTCACCCTGAGCCTGAGCAGCAGAGCTGTGGGAGTACCCCAGGGCCTGCAGGGCCGTCTCCACCAGCTGATTGAAGAGGATGTCTTTCCTGACCAGGACAAACTCAGCATGCTCCTCCCTGTGGCCCTCGCTCCTCTCCACCTCCTCACGCTGCATCCCTCCGTCCAGCCCTGCCTGCTCCACCACACAGAATACTGGGATCATCAGACCTGGGGGAGGGAGATCAGAAGTTAGGCAAAATAAACAGGCTAAGTGAGTACAATGTTAGTCATAGGTCAATTACATAGAATGCTGCTGACTTGGGTGGCTGTTAAATCACCTGTTGTGTATACTGATAGGATTCCAAACAATGCAAAGATGTAAAGTCGCTAATCTAACGGCAAGGAAATCCTTAAGATTAGAGGTAATACTAGAAGAATGGATATCCAAAGAAATTATTAAAAAAGGACCTTGAAAAAAATCTAAGTGTCAAATAAATTTAAAAGCTTCACACTGTTTTCCACAACTATCTATTCATAACTATCACTATCTATTCCATAACTATCACTATCTATTCCATAACTATCTATTGTCATGACTTCTCCCGAAGTCGGTCCCTCTCCTTGTTCGGGCGGTGTTCGGCGGTCGACGTCACCGACCTTCTAGCCATCACTGATCCTCTTTTCATTTTCCATTGGTTTTGTCTTGTCTTCCATCACACCTGGTTCCAATCCCATCAATTACATGTTGTGTATTTAACCCTCTGTTCCCCCTCATGTCCTTGTTGGAGATTGTTTGCATGTTAGTGCTATTATGTGTTGGTGCGCGACGGGTTTTGGACCCATTTGATTTTTTTGTTGTATATTTTGTTTTTTGTCGTTTGTTTGTAGTTCTTATTAAATGACTCCATTTATACCAAGTTCGTTCTCCTGCACCTGACTTCCCTGCCACCAACACGCACACCTTACAATTTCATTACTATCTATTCCATAACTAGCTAAGTTCTTTACATTCATTGAAGGTCAGTTATGTGCAGTGGATGTATTTTGGACCCAATGGTGATTCAAGCTACTGTGTTCATTATCAGTTCTTTCATATTTTATAATTACACAGAATTCGGTAGACATGCAATGCAATTTGAACGACCGGGCTGGTGCTGATTTATCGCAGTTTAGCGTCTCCAGCTCTCCATTTGTCTGTCCATGTCTCATCTCATTTGACTGTCCATGTCTCATCTCATTTGACTGTCCATGTCTCATCTCATTTGACTGTCCATGTCTCATCTCATTGACTGTCCATGTCTCATCTCATTGACTGTCCATGTCTCATCTCATTTGACTGTCCATGTCTCATCTCATTGACTGTCCATGTCTCATCTCATTGACTGTCCATGTCTCATCTCATTTGACTGTCCATGTCTCATCTCATTGACTGTCCATGTCTCATCTCATTGACTGTCCATGTCTCATCTCATTGACTGTCCATGTCTCATCTCATTTGACTGTCCATGTCTCATCTCATTTGACTGTGTATGTCTCATCTCATTTGACTGTCCATGTCTCATCTCATTTACTGTCCATGTCTCATCTCATTTGACTGTCCATGTCTCATCTCATTGACTGTCCATGTCTCATCTCATTTGACTGTCCATGTCTCATCTCATTTGACTGTCCATGTCTCATCTCATTTGACTGTCCATGTCTCATCTCATTTGACTGTCCATGTCTCATCTCATTTGACTGTCCATGTCTCATCTCATTTGACTGTCCATGTCTCATCTCATTTGACTGTACACATTTGACTGTGTATGTCTCATCTCATTTGACTGTCCATGTCTCATCTCATTTACTGTCCATGTCTCATCTCATTGACTGTCCATGTCTCATCTCATTGACTGTCCATGTCTCATCTCATTTACTGTCCATGTCTCATCTCATTTGACTGTGTATGTCTCATCTCATTTGACTGTCCATGTCTCATCTCATTTGACTGCATATGTCTCATCTCATTTGACTGTCCATGTCTCATCTCATTTGACTGCATATGTCTCATCTCATTTGACTGTCCATGTCTCATCTCATTTGACTGCATATGTCTCATCTCATTTGACTGTATATGTAGATGTTTTCTTATAGCTTACCTGTTAGTTTCATAGATAAAGCTGGGAACCATGGTAACCGTTCCCAAAGTCACAGCGGCCTAAACGATGCCCACACACATGGTTTTCTATGGCGTTCATCTCTATGGCCCCACTATCCTTTTGGCTCACAGCAACAATTCAATTCCTCCACCAATATTCCTCTTCTTACTAAAAGGCTTTTGGTTGTAGGCCACCTGTCGACTAATTAATTAAGGCTCTCAGAAGAAATGAGGGTCTGAGCATTAGGCAAACTCCCTGCACTAATAATAAGAGTAGAGCTATAACACACACACACACACACACACACACACACACACACACAGCACCATTAGATCTCTCCCTCTCTCTTGTTTTAATCAGTCAATTGCTATATTTCTACTTCCTCTCCATGAATCATCCCGGCTCCCAGTTTGCTGGGCTCTTCTGGGAGTGAATTACACACTGGAGCTCTGTGTGCCAATTCAAGTAAGTGAATTTCCCCCAACAGGCCAATATAACTGTCAACACAGAGCAGCTCCAACCAGCTCTCTCTCTCTCTTTCTTTTCCCACTCTCTCGTAGTTCTCTCTCTCTCTCTCTCCCTCTCCCCCTCTCTCTCTCTTCCTCATCCCATACCTCATCTCCTTTCCAACACCTTTCTCTCTTTCTCTCTCCTCTCTCTCTCTCTCTCTTAGTCTCTCTCTCTCTCTCTCTCTCTCTCTCTCTCTCTCTCTCTCTCCCTCTCTCTCTCTCTCTCTCTCTCTCTCTCTCTCTCTCTCTCTCTCTCTCTCTCTCTCTCTCTCTCTCTCTCTCTCTCTCTCTCTCTCTCTCTCTCTCTCTCTCTCTCTCATCTCCCTCACTCTCCTCTCTCTCCCAACACCTTTCTATCTTTTTCTCCACTCTCTCGTAGTTCCCTCTTGCTGTAACTCAGTCTCCCTCTTTCTCCCTCCCCACCTCTCTGTCTCCCCGTCTTCCCATCTCCCATCACCTCTTCCCTCTCCCCATCTCCCATCACCTCTTCCCTCTTCATCATCTCCCATCTCCCATCATCTCTTCCCTCTCCCCTCTCCCCCCTCTTCCCCCTCTACCCATCTCCCATCACCTCTCCCCATCTCACATCATCTCTTCCCTCTCCCCATCTCCCATCACCTCTCCCCATCACCTCTTCCCTCTCCCCATATCCCATCACCTCTCTCCTCATCTCCCATCACCTCTCCCCATCTCCCATCACCTCTCTCCTCTCCCATTACCTCTCCCCCTCCCCTCTCTCCCCATCTCCCATCACCTCTTCCCTTATCACTTCTCCCCATCTCCCATCACCTCATCCCCATCTCCCATCACTTCCCCATCTCTCCCCTTATCACCTCTCCCCATCTCCCATCACCTCTTCCCTCCCCTCCCCCTCTCCCCTCTCCCATTACCTCTTCCTCTCCCCTTATCCCTCTCCCCATCTCCCATCACCTCTCCCCTTATCACCTCTCCCCATCTCCCATCACCTCTCCCCTCTCTCCCATCACCTCTCCCCTTATCACTTCTCCCCATCTCCCATCACCTCTCCCCTTATCACCTCTCCCCATCTCCCATCACCTCTCCCCTCTCCCCATCTCCCATCACCTCTCCCCTTATCACTTCTCCCCATCTCCCATCACCTCTCCCCTTATCACCTCTCCCCATCTCCCATCACCTCTCCCCTTATCACTTCTCCCCATCTCCCATCACCTCTCCCCTTATCACCTCTCCCCATCTCCCATCACCTCTCCCCTTATCACCTCTCCCCTCTCCCCATCTCCCATCACCTCTCCCCTTATCACCTCTCCCCATCTCCCATCACCTCTCCCCATCCCCCATCTCCCATCACCTCTCCCCCCTCTCCCCATCACCTCTCCCCTCTCCCCATCTCCCTCTCCCCATCTCCCTCTCCCTCTCCCCCTCTCCCCATCTTCCTCTCCCCATCTCCCCCTCCCCATCTCCCATCTCCCCATCTTCCCTCTCCCCATCTCCCTCCCTCCCTCTCTCCCCATCTTCCCTCACCTCTCCCCATCTCCATCTCTCCCCATCTCCCTCTCCCCATCTCCCCATCTTCCTCATCTCCCTCTCTTCCCTCTCCACATCTTCCTCTCCCCTCTCCCCATCTTCCTCTCCCCATCTCCCCTCTCCCCTCTCTCCCCATCTCCCTCTCCCCATCTTCCTCTCCCCATTTCTCCCCCTCTCCCCTCTCATCCCTCTCCCCCCTTATCACTTCTCCCCATCACCCCCTTTTCCCTTTATTTTATTTCACTTTATTTATTAACTGTTATTTATTCAGCGGAACCTAATTGAGATCATTGTCTCATTTACAATGGTGCCCTGAGGACAACAATTACATCAAGACAGCAAAAAAGACATGACTTATTTAACAACAGAGTTTTAAACTGCCCTATCGGTCACGCCCTGACCTTAGAGAGCCTTTTATGTCTCTATTTGGTTTGGTCAGGGTGTGATTTGGGTGGGCATTCTATGTTCTTTATTTCTATGTTTTGTGTTTCTATGTTTTGGCCGGGTAGGGTTCTCAATCAGGGACAGCTGTCTATCGTTGTCTCTGATTGGGAATCATACTTAGGCAGCCTGTTTTGCCACCTTAGGTTGTGGGATGTTGTTTTTTTGTTAGCTCTGTGTAGCCTTCAGAACGTGACGGTCGGATTAAATAAAGAATCATGAACACGTACCACGCTGCACCTTGGTCTACTTCTTCTGACGAGCGTTACATTATCGGCACCAGGGAATCCAGGTGGAATTTGTTTTGTAATGTATTCCATAACTGTGGTGCGTTAAAACTTTGTGGGGACAAGCGGGACCTCAAGAGTTAACCTTGCGAATGAGTTTGGTATCTCATATTGTTATAATTCAACAAGGAAGTGAGGGATGTCTTGCTCCTACGCTGATCTGACCAACCGGAATCCATGCTTCAAGATTGTTTTGATCACGGGACTGGGAAATGTTCCGGCAGCCTCAGAGAATAACATTGATTTATACTCTGACTTGGTGAGTGAGTTTATAAGGAAGTGCATTAGAGATGTTGTACCCACTGTGACTATTAACCTACCCTAACCAGAAACCGTGGATAGATGGAGCCATTCGACCATTAAACGTGTTAACCCTCGCAAGGCTTTTGGCCTCCTCAGAGCATGCGCAGATCATCTGGCTGGTATGTTTACGGACATATTCAATCTCTCCCTATCCCAGTCTGTTGTCCCCACATGCTTCAAGATGGCCACCATTGTTCCTGTACCAAAGAAGGCAACGATAACTGAACTAAATGACTATCGCACTCACTTCTGTCATCATGAAGTCCAGGACCCAATTGCACAGGGCGGGGTTGAGAACCAGGGCCTGAAGCTTAATGATGAGCTTGGAGGGTACTATGGTGTTGAATGTTGAATGAAGTGCTTTGAGAGACTAGTCAAGGATCATATCACCTCCACCTTACCTGCCACCCTAGACCCACTTCAGTTTGCATACCGCCCCAACAGGTCCACAGACGATAAAATCACCATCACACTGCACACTGCCCTATCCCATCTGGACAAGAGGAATACCTATGTAAGAAAGCTGTGGGGGATAGTACCCTCCAAGCTCATCATTAAGCTTCAGGCCCTGGGTCTCAACCCCGCCCTGTGCAATTGGGACCTGGACTTTCTGACAGGCCACCCCCTGGTGGTGAAGGTTGGAAACAACATCTTCACTTCGCTGATCCTCAACACCGGGGCCCCACAAGGGTGCGTGCTCAGCCCCTTCCTGTACTCCCTGTTCACCCATGACTGCGTGGCCAAGCATGTCTCCAACTCAATCATCAAGTTTGCAGACGACACAACAGTAGTGGGCTTGATTACCAACAACGACGAGAAAGCCTACAGGGTAGGAGGTGAGGACACACGGAGTGTGGTGTCAGAAAAACAACTTCTCACTCAACATCAACAAAACAAAGGAGATGATCGTGGACTTCAGGAAACAGCAGAGGGAGCACCCCCCTATCCACATCGACGGGACAGTAGTGGAGAAGGTGGAACATTTAAGTTCCTCGGCATACACATCACGGGCAAACTGAAATGGTCCACCCACACAACCTCAGGAGGCTGAAGAAATATGGCTTGTCACCTAAAACCCTCACAAACTTTTACAGATGCACAATTGAGAGCATCCTATTGGGTTTTATCACCGCCTGGTACGACAACTTCCCCGCCATCAACCGCAAGGCTCTCCAGAGGGTGGTGAGGTCTGCACAACATATCACCAGGGGCAAACTATCTGCCCTCCAGGATACCTACACCACCCGATGTCACAGGAAGGCCAAAAAGATCATCAAGGACAACAACCACCCGAGCCACTGCCTGTTCACCCTGCTACCATCCAGAAGGCGAGGTCAGTATAGGTGCATCAAAGCTGGGACCGAGAGACTGAAAAACAGCTTTTATCCCAAGGCCATCAGACTGTTAAACAGCCATCACTAACACTGAGAAGCTTCTGCCTACAAACAGACTCAAATCATTGGCCACTTAAATAAATGGATCACTAGTCACTTTAAATAATGCCACTTTAATAATGCTTACATATCTTAAATGACTCATCTCATAAGTATATACTGTATTTTATACCATCTACTGCATCTTGCCTACGCCGCACAGCCATCGCTCTTCCATATATTTATATGTACATATTCTTATTCCATTCCTTTACACTTGTGTGTATTAGGTAGTTGTTGGGAAATTGTTAGATTACTTGTTGATATTACTGCACTGTCGGAACTAGAAGCACAAGCGTTTCGCTACACTCACATTAATATTGCTAACCATGTAAATAAAATTTGATTTGATTTGTATGTCTGTTGGAGCTTGTTGAGCAGAGCTTTGTAAACAACATGTGAGTAAGGATGGGATTTACGGGACTTTAGGTCCAGCTGATCTTCTGATACAGGATGCAGTGATGGGTATTAAAACTGTCTCCTACTGTCTAATAAAGTGTGGGGGGGGCACTATGTTAGACAGCATCCAATGGTTCAAGAGTAGTGGCTGCTGCATTTTGATAAATGGTGTAACCATAGTCAAGATCTGGCAGGAAAGTTGACGGTACAGTCGTGGTCAACAGTTTTGAGAATGACACAAATGTTTATTTCCACAAAGTTTGCCGCTTCAGTGTCAAGTATAATTACAAGCATTTCGTAAGTGTCAACGGCTTTTATTGACAATTACATGAAGTTGATGCAAAGAGTCAATATTTGCAGTGTTGGCCCTTCTTTTTCAAGACCTCTGCAATCCACCCTGGCATGCTGTCAATTAACTTCTGGGCCACCTGACTGATGGCAGCCCATTCTTGCATAATCAATGCTTGGAGTTTGTCAGAATTTGTGGGTTTTTGTTTGTCTACCCGCCTCTTGAGGATTGACCACAAGTTCTCAATGCGATTAAGGTCTGGGGAGTTTCCTGGCCATGGACCCAAAATATTGATGTTTTGAGAGAAAATGACTTTACCCCAGTCCTCAGCAGTCCAATCCCTGTACCTTTTGCAGAATATCATCTGTCCCTGATGTTTTTCCTGGAGAGAAGTGGCTTCTTTGCTGCCCTTCTTGACACCAGGCCATCCTCCAAAAGTCTTCACCTCACTGTGCGTGCAGATGCACTCATACCTGCCTGCTGCCATTCCTGAGCAAGGTCTGTACTGGTTGTGCCCCGATCCTGCAGCTGAATCAACTTTAGGAGATGGTCCTGGTGCTTGCTGGACTTTCTTGGGTGCCCTGAAGCCTTCTTCACAACAATTGAACAACTCTCCTTGTAGCTCTTGATGATCCGATAAATGGTTGATTTAGGTGCAATTTTACTGGCAGCAACATCCTTGCTTGTGAAGCCCTTTTTGTGCAAAGCAATGATGACGGCTCATGTTTCCTTGCAGGTAACCATGACTGACAGAGGAAGAACAATGATTCCAAGAACCACCCTCCTTTTGAAGCTTCCAGTCTGTTATTCGAACTCAATCAGCATGACAGAGTGATCTCCAGCCTTGTCCTCGTCAACACTCACACCTGTGTTAACGAGAGAATCACTGACATGATGTCAGCTGGTCCTTTTGTGGCAGGGCTGAAATGCAGTGGAATTTTTGGGGGGGCAAAGAGGGACTTTGCAATTAATTGCAATTCATCTGATCACACTTCATAACATTCTGGAGTATATGCACATTTCCATCATACAAACTGAGGCAGCAGACTTTGTGAAAATTAATATTTGTGTCATTCTCAACTTTTGGCCACGACTGTATCTGCTTCCTGCTGTTTATGGAGAGACATGATCTATTGTAAAAAATCTACTTTAAATCTTAGCTTTGAACTTGCTCATCGGTATGTTTTTAAGCGTTAGATCTTTATCAAATCAAACGGCCAGATATTTACAGGTGGGAACCCGCTCAATGAGAGAACCATCCAATGAGAGAACCATCCAATGAGAGAACCATCCAATGAGAGAACCATCCAATGAGAGAACCATCCAATGAGAGAACCATCCAATGAGAGAACCATCCAATGAGAGAACCATCCAATGAGAGAACCATCCAATGAGAGAACCATCCAATGAGAGAACCATCCAATCAGAGAACCATCCAATGAGAGAACCATCCAATCAGAGAACCATCCAATGAGAGAACCATCCAGTGAGAGAACCATCCAATGAGAGAACCATCCAATGAGAGAACCATCCAATGAGAGAACCATCCAATCAGAGAACCATCCAATGAGAGAACCATCCAATGAGAGAACCATCCAATGAGAGAACCATCCAATGAGAGAACCATCCAATGAGAGAACCATACAATGAGAGAACCATCCAATGAGAGAACCATCCAATGAGAGAACCATCCAATCAGAGAACCATCCAATGAGAGAACCATCCAATCAGAGAACCATCCAATGAGAGAACCATCCAATCAGAGAACCATCCAATGAGAGAACCATCCAGTGAGAGAACCATCCAATGAGAGAACCATCCAAGAACCATCCAATGAGAGAACCATCCAATCAGAGAACCATCCAATGAGAGAACCATCCAATCAGAGAACCATCCAATGAGAGAACCATCCAATGAGAGAACCATCCAATGAGAGAACCATCCAGTGAGAGAACCATCCAATGAGAGAACCATCCAATGAGAGAACCATCCAATCAGAGAACCATCCAATGAGTGAATATGTAGCCATCAGACATTTTTCTGCCAATTTGATTAACAACATATATTTAGTTTTTCTCGCGTTAAGTACAAGTTTTAAATCAACAAGGGCTTTCTGTAATGTAACAAAAATCTGATTGCAGCTCTAACATAGCTTGGTCAATAGTTATTACAATGGCAAACAGAAGACATACAGCCGATACCATTATCCCCTATTTACCCCCTCATGCTCATCTCAAAGTTTCCTGTCTGTTCTCTAATATACTCTAGTGTGTGTGTGTGTGTGTGTGTGTGTGTGTGTGTGTGTGTGTGTGTGTGTGTGTGTGTGTGTGTGTGTGTGTGTGTGTGTGTGTGTGTGTGCTGGATGTTCCCACTCATACATTCAGAACCTTATGTTTGCGGAGCGATCGATAACCTAGAGAGGAATATAAATCAGCTTCATACAGCGCTACTTTATTCAGTAACCTCAGTGTTCTATAGTTCCCACTCCTACGGAGCGGCCTAGATCTACACAGCACAGTCTAGAGTGGCCTAGATCTACACAGCACAGTCTAGAGCGGCCTAGATCTACACAGCACAGTCTAGAGCGGCCTAGATCTACACAGCACGGTCTAGAGCGGCCTAGATCTACACAGCACAGTCTAGAGCGGCCTAGATCTACACAGCACGGTCTAGAGCGGCCTAGATCTACACAGCACAGTCTAGAGCGGCCTAGATCTACACAGCACAGTCTAGAGCGGCCTAGATCTACACAGCACGGTCTAGAGCGGCCTAGATCTACACAGCACGGTCTAGAGCGGCCTAGATCTACACAGCACGGTCTAGAGCGGCCTAGATCTACACAGCACAGTCTAGGATGGAATTCATCCTATTATACAGTCCTATAAAATACTGCAATGAGCCTCATGAACTCTAGAGTGCATGGCATTGTGCAGTACGATTACGGCCAGAACTCCAGTTACCAGTTACCAGAGGGTCAGGGCCAGAGAGAGAGAGTAAGACAGAGACAAAGAAAGAGACATAACTGTCAGGGCTTTGAGTTAGAGAATACCCGAGACCCGAGACCCGATCCAGAACCAGAATTCTAAATGATGTCACGGTTCTGGGTCAGCTCTGATCGGATTGTCGCAGGTCTCAGGTATGTGTAATTTCAACTGACTTGTCCAGAAGGACCCATATAGATCCAAACGTGACTGCTGCAGTAGAGAGAGAGACAAATTATATAATTTATGCTACTGGTCTTTACTTTTCATTAGAGTGGCGCATGTAGCATGCTGTTGTTGTTGGCCAATCAGAAGTCATCAAAGCGGCAATAGGCTACAGTCCTAGAGCCTCCTTGTGGCAAAAGTTAGGAGATATCTAATCAATGGAAGATGGAATTAAAATGATGGAATTCAAAGTTAAAGGAGAAGGACAGGCTTCAATGACCAAGAGCCAACAGGTAGGCTGCTACTTAATATTCTGAATGGAGTTGTTGTTGTTTGTAACTGTAGGATGAGAAAGTGCATGCAGCCTCAGTTAGCCTAGCTATCTAGCTAGCGTATCTAACTTTTCTACTGCTTTCCTCCCTCCTAGCTATCTAGCTAGCTTATCTAACTTTTCTACTGCTTTCCTCCCTCCTAGCTATCTAGCTAGCTTATCTAACTTTTCTACTGATTTCCTCCCTCCTAGCTATCTAGCTAGCTTATCTAACTTTTCCCAGTTTGATGCAGTCAGGAAAGATTGGATTGGAATGGTTCTGGATCTAACCAGGTCTATATGGAACGGGTCTAGTTGTCCTCGGGTCCATTCGGAACGGTTCTCTTTATTGTACTAATGAATTTATGCATATCGGGTTCGGTCCAATTTTTAGGACCTGTGAAGGCCTCTACTGTGAGTGTGACTGCATCCTGATTCTCCTCACTTGCACACACCCCATTACGGATTTCATAGCCTTGGATTGGTGTAAAGCAGCATCTATCTGTGGGTGTGTTTTGGGGTATCATACCTCCCAGGGGTCCGTGTGGGTTGCCGTTGTGGTGTAGGAGACATGGCCCAGTGGGGCTCCCGTTGCGCTCCAGACGCCCCATCTTCCCTGGCGGTGGTCCGCTGAGTTCCGGGCTGCCCCCCCGTCGCTCCCGCTCAGGACTGTCCTGCATACGGGGGCTCTCCCCACCACCGCGCTCCATCCCCCTCCAACCACCAGGGGGAGCTAATGCCAGAGGGTAAGGGCCTAGCAGGGAAGAGAGAGGAGGAGAGGGGGAGAGAGAGAGGGAGAGAGAGAGGGGGGGAGAGAGGGAGAGAGAGGAGAGAGGGGGGAGAGAGGGAGAGAGAGAGAAAGAGAGAGAGAGAGAGAGAGGGGGAGAGAGAGACAGAGAGAGAGAGAAAGAAAGGGAGAGAGAGAGAGAAAGAAAGGGGAGAGAGAGAGAGAAGAAGGGGGGGGAGGGAGAGAGACAGAGCGAGAGAGAGAGAGAGGGGGGGGAGGGAGGGAGAGAGAGAGAGAGGGAGAGAGAGAGAAAGAGAGAGAGAGAGAGAAGAGAAGGGGAGGGAGAGAGAGAGAGGGAGAGAGAGAGAGAGAGAGAGAGAGAGAAGAAGGGGGGGAGGAGAGAGAGAGAGAGAGAGAGAGAGAGAGAGAGAAGGGGGGGAGAGAGAGAGAGAGAGAGAGAGAGAGAGAGAGAGAGAGACAGAGAGAGGGAGAGAGAGAGAGAGAGAGAGAGAGAGAGAAAGAGAGAGAGAGAGAGAGAGAGAGAGAGAGAGAGAGAGAGAGAGAGAGAGAGAGAAGAGAGAGAGAGAGAGGGAGAGGGAGAGAGAGAGAGAGAGAGGGAGAAATTGACCAGGGTCAGGTTTTCCGATAGCGATTGAATTTCGACTTAGGAGTGTTTTAACAATACGTCTTTCCAACGTTTGCTAAGTTGAGTCATTGAGGCATGTGTCAATACTGATAGGATGGAAGGAAAGCTTTCTCTTATCATTAGAATTATTCCACAATACTGACGATGGATCAGCTCCAAGAAAGATTGTATCACCTGCGGTTGCAAATATTGAGGCGGCTTATTCTAATGCTTACCCAATAATAATGAATTAAATCAACATTTGGCACATCAGTGCTCACATGTTAGGTTACACATCATGAAATACACTGAGTATACCAAAAATTAGGAACAGCTTCCTAATATTGAGTCCCCCCCCCCCGAAAAGCATTCCAGATGCTGGCCCATGTTGACCCCAATGCTTCCCATAGTTGTGTCAAGTTGTCTGGATATCCTTTAGGTGGTGGACCATTCTTGATACACACGGGAAACTGTTGAGTGTGAAAAACCCAGCAGCGCTGCAGTTCTTGACACAAACCGGTGCACCTTGCACCTACTACCATACCCCGTTCAAAAGGCACTTAAATTGTTTGTGTGGTTCATTCACCCTCTCAATGGCACACATACACAATCAATGTTTCACTTGTCTCAAGGCTTAAAAATCCTTATCTTTCTCCTCCCCTTCATCTACACTGATTGATCATAAGGGATAAGGGATCATAGCTTTCAGTTGGATTCCCCTGGTCAGTCTAAGTCATGGAAAGAGCAGGTGTTCCTAATGTTTTGTACACTCAGTGTATATCAAGACAAATGACAGACAGTAGAAAAATAGAACTCAATTGATTGAACATGAAATGTATCTCAATATGATTTACATAGGCATATAGCCTGCATTTACATTTTAATGCAGACATCTCGGTTTTCATTTTTACAAGTCGCTTGTTTGTATCAACTGCAAATACATTGGCAACTTTGTATTTGTAGTCAGCTTTGTTGGCAGTAACAGAGGTGGATAAACCATGTGATCGTGGCCTTAAATATGAGAACACCGAGGTCAGGACTTTGGTCATTTTTCTCATCAAAAAATTAAATACTAATATATATATACACAAATAGTACACAATAAAGGGTCAACAGTCAACATGTAAATATTGCACCCAGTGTTCAGAATACTTGTATTCATGATCTGAGTTCTAATCGCGCCGGCCTCTTTGAGAACAAGTGGAATCATGAACAGTGGTTTCTTCGTTATGTTCGCCTGCATCTCCCGGATTTGCTGCCTGATTTGCCTTTTTAGCAGCACACTCACCACCAGAGGCGGACTGGACATCTGGCATCTCGGACAAATACCTGATGGGCTGGTCCAATTTCTGCCTAGAAGGCCTGTCTAACTCTTTTGTTTTTGCGCAAAATTATCACTATCTGGCTATCTGGTGGGATTGTAGGGTGGTGGGGTGGTGTCTCTCTCTCCGACTCTGTCTCCCTCTCTGTCTCCTCTCTGTCTCCCTCTCCCTCTCTGTCTCCTCTCTGTCTCCCTCTCCCTCTCCTCTCTGTCTCCCTCTCCCTCTCTGTCTCCTCTCTGTCTCCCTCTCTGTCTCCTCTCTGTCTCCCTCTCCCTCTCCTCTCTGTCTCCCTCTCCCTCTCCCTCTCCTCTCTGTCTCCCTCTCCCTCTCTGTCTCCTCTCTGTCTCCTCTCTGTCTCCCTGTCTCCCTCTCCCTCTCTGTCTCCTCTCTGTCTCCCTCTCTGTCTCCCTCTCTGTCTCCCTCTTTGTCTCCTCTCTGTCTCCCTCTTTGTCTCCTCTCTGTCTCCCTCTTTGTCTCCTCTCTGTCTCCCTCTCCCTCTCTGTCTCCCTCTGTCTCCTTCTCTGTCTCCTTCTCTGTCTCCCTCTTTCTCCCTCTTTGTCTCCCTCTTTGTCACACTCTCCGTCTCACTCCCCGTCTCCCTCTCAATACCGGCAAAATTATCACTATCTGGCTATCTGGTGGGATTGTAGGGTGGTGGGGTGGTGTCTCTCTCTCTGTCTCTCTCTCCCTCTCTGTCTCCTTCTCTGTCTCCCTCTCTGTCTCCCTCACTGTCTCCCTCTCTGTCTCCCTCACTGTCTCCCTCTCTGTCTCCCTCTCAATACCTGCAAAATTATCACTATCTGGCTATCTGGTGGGATTGTAGGGTGGTGGGGTGGTGTCTCTCTCTCTGTCTCTCTCTCCCTCTCTGTCTCCTTCTCTGTCTCCCTCTCTGTCTCCCTCACTGTCTCCCTCTCTGTCTCCTTCTCTCTCTCCTTCACTGTCTCCCTCTCAATACCTGCAAAATTATCACTATCTGGCTATCTGGTGGGATTGTAGGGTGGTGGGGTGGTGTCTCTCTCTCTGTCTCTCTCTCCCTCTCTGTCTCCTTCTCTGTCTCCCTCTTTGTCTCCTCTCTGTCTCCCTCTCCCTCTCTGTCTCCCTCTCTGTCTCCCTCCTTGTCTCCCTCTCTCTCTCCGGCTCTCTCTCCCTCTCTGTCTCCTTCTCTGTCTCCCTCTTTGTCTCCTCTCTGTCTCCCTCTCCCTCTCTGTCTCCCTCTCTCTCTCCCTCTTTGTCTTCCTCTCTGTCTCCCTCTCTGTCTACCTCTCTGTCTCCCTCTTTGTCTCCCTCTCTGTCTCCCTCTCTGTCTCCCTCTCTGTCTCCCTCTCTGTCTACCTCTCTGTCTCCCTCTCTGTCTCCCTCTTTGTCTCCTTCTCTGTCTCCTTCTCTGTCTCCCTCTTTGTCTCCCTCTCTGTCTCCCTCTCTGTCTCCCTCTCTGTCTCCCTCTCCCTCTTTGTCTCCCTCTCTGTCTCCCTCTCTCTCTCCCTCTTTGTCTTCCTCTCTGTCTCCCTCTCTGTCTTCCTCTCTGTCTCCCTCTCTGTCTCCCTCTCTGTCTCCCTCTCTGTCTCCCTCTCTGTCTCTCTGTCTCCCTCTCTGTCTTCCTCTCTGTCTTCCTCTCTGTCTCCCTCTCTGTCTACCTCTTTGTGTTCTCATACTGGTATTGTTTTCTCATACTGGTATTGTTTTCTCATACTGGTATTGTTTTCTCATACTGGTATTGTTCTCTCATACTGGTATTGTTCTCTCATACTGGTATTGTTCTCTCATACTGGTATTGTTCTCTCATACTGGTATTGTTCTCTCATCTCATACTGGTATTGTTCTCTCCTACTGGTATTGTTCTCTAATCTCATGCTGGTATTGTTCTCTCATACTGGGTATTGTTCTCTCATACTGGTATTGTTCTCTCATACTGGGTATTGTTCTCTCATACTGGTATTGTTCTCTCATACTGGTATTGTTCTCTCATACTGGTATTGTTCTCTCATACTGGTATTGTTCTCTCATACTGGTATTGTTTTCTCATACTGGTATTGTTCTCTCATACTGGTATTGTTCTCTCATACTGGTATTGTTCTCTCATACTGGGTATTGTTCTCTCATACTGGTATTGTTCTCTCATACTGGTATTGTTCTCTCATACTGGTATTGTGTTCTCATACTGGTATTGTTTTCTCATACTGGTATTGTTCTCTCATACTGGTATTGTGTTCTCATACTGGTATTGTGTTCTCATACTGGTATTGTGTTCTCATACTGGTATTGTTTTCTCATACTGGTATTGTTCTCTCATACTGGTATTGTGTTCTCATACTGGTATTGTTCTCTCATACTGGTATTGTGTTCTCATACTGGTATTGTTCTCTCATACTGGTATTGTGTTCTCATACTGGTATTGTTCTCTCATACTGGTATTGTGTTCTCATACTGGTATTGTGTTCTCATACTGGTATTGTGTTCTCATACTGGTATTGTTTTCTCATACTGGTATTGTGTTCTCATACTGGTATTGTGTTCTCATACTGGTATTGTTTTCTCATACTGGTATTGTTCTCTCATACTGGTATTGTGTTCTCATACTGGTATTGTTCTCTCATACTGGTATTGTGTTCTCATACTGGTATTGTGTTCTCATACTGGTATTGTGTTCTCATACTGGTATTGTGTTCTCATACTGGTATTGTTCTCTCATACTGGTATTGTGTTCTCATACTGGTATTGTGTTCTCATACTGGTATTGTATTCTCATACTGGTATTGTTTTCTCATACTGGTATTGTTCTCTCATACTGGTATTGTGTTCTCATACTGGTATTGTTCTCTCATACTGGTATTGTGTTCTCATACTGGTATTGTTCTCTCATACTGGGTATTGTTCTCTCATACTGGTATTGTTTTCTCATACTGGTATTGTGTTCTCATACTGGTATTGTGTTCTCATACTGGTATTGTTCTCTCATACTGGTATTGTTCTCTCATACTGGTATTGTGTTCTCATACTGGTATTGTGCGTTCAAGAGGCTGCTAAGCCATATATGACACCTGCCATGTATCAAAGAGCAGAGCCTTATTTACATACTAGTCCCTGGACACTGCCAGCCAATGTGTGTGACCAATATGAGAGAGAGAGATAGAGAGAGAGAGATAGAGAGAGCTATTTGAACATCTTAGGCTAAGCAAGTCAAATATTAGCTACAGTTGATAATCTAACAGCAAGGATATTCTTAAAATTTAAGGTAATACTAGAGAGCAGAGAGAGCAGAGAGCAGAGTGAGAGAGAGAGCAGAGTGAGAGAGAGAGAGAGAGAGCTGTCGGTCCCACAATTATTTATATATATATATTTGTATTTTTAGATATGTATACTTTGACAATGTAAGTAATAATGAACTTGCCATGTCAATTGAATTGAATTGAATTGAGAGAGAGAGCAGAGGGAGCAGAGAGTAGAGAGTAGAGAGAGAGAGAGAGAGAGAGAGAATTACAAAAGGTACCCACCACAGATGACTGGGGGAGGCTAAGAGGATCTATTTTATTTAGACCACAGGCATATCTGACCTTCTTTTACTGCCTACAAATAAGTGGGGAGGAAAATAGGAATGACCTAATTTTGGGAGCAAGAAGGAGGACCAAGAAATGTGACAAAGGAAACAAAACTAAGCATAAGACGTGTTTGAAAGCGAGGGACGATCTCCATCCTCTTCCCCTGATTGTTTTTACAGACCTAGTCTCTTTGTCCCTGCTAACGCTGTCATAAGTCCCCACAAAGACAATGTTTTCATGCTGCGGTCTCTCTCTCTCTCTTCTCCCACCAACACACCCAATCAAAGAGGAATTCAGAAACTTTACGTGGTACACAGTGGAGCTCACCAACAGGGGGAGGTACACAGTGGAGCTCACCAACAGGGGGAGGTACACTTTGGGGCTCACCAACAGGGGGAGGTACACAGTGGAGCTCACCAACAGGGGAGGTACACAGTGGAGCTCACCAACAGGGGAGGTACACAGTGGGGCTCACCAACAGGGGGAGGTACACAGTGGGGCTCACCAACAGGGGAGGTACACAGTGGGGCTCACCAACAGGGGAGGTACACAGTGGGGCTCACCAACAGGGGAGGTAAACAGTGGGGCTCACCAACAGGGGGAGGTACACAGTGGAGCTCACCAACAGGGGAGGTACACAGTGGGGCTCACCAACAGGGGAGGTGCACAGTGGAGCTCACCAACAGGGGAGGTACACAGTGGAGCTCACCAACAGGGGAGGTACACAGTGGGGCTCACCAACAGGGGGAGGTACACAGTGGGGCTCACCAACAGGGGAGGTACACAGTGGAGCTCACCAACAGGGGAGGTACACAGTAGAGCTCACCAACAGGGGAGGTACACAGTGGGGCTCACCAACAGGGGGAGGTACACAGTGGAGCTCACCAACAGGGGAGGTACACAGTGGGGCTCACCAACAGGGGAGGTACACAGTGGGGCTCACCAACAGGGGAGGTACACAGTGGAGCTCACCAACAGGGGAGGTACACAGTGGAGCTCACCAACAGGGGAGGTACACAGTGGAGCTCACCAACAGGGGAGGTACACAGTGGGGCTCACCAACAGGGGGAGGTACACAGTGGAGCTCACCAACAGGGGGGGAGGTACACAGTGGAGCTCACCAACAGGGGAGGTACACAGTGGGGCTCACCAACAGGGGGAGGTACACAGTGGAGCTCACCAACAGGGGGAGGTACACAGTGGAGCTCACCAACAGGGGGAGGTACACAGTGGGGCTCACCAACAGGGGAGGTATACAGTGGGGCTCACCAACAGGGGAGGTACACAGTGGAGCTCACCAACAGGGGGAGGTACACAGTGGAGGTCACCAACAGGGGAGGTACACAGTGGGGCTCACCAACAGGGGGAGGTACACAGTGGAGCTCACCAACAGGGGGAGGTACACAGCTCACCAACAGGGGGAGGTACACAGTGGAGCTCACCAACAGGGGAGGTACACAGTGGGTCTCACCAACAGTGGGAGGTACACAGTGGGGCTCCCCAACAGGGGAGGTACACAGTGAAGCTCACCAACAGGGGGAGGTACACAGTGGAGCTCACCAACAGGGGAGGTACACAGTGGGGCTCACCAACAGGGGGAGGTACACAGTGGGGCTCACCAACAGGGGGAGGTACACAGTGAAGCTCACCAACAGAGGGAGGTACACAGTGGGGCTCACCAACAGGGGAGGTACACAGTGGGGCTCACCAACAGGGGAGGTACACAGTGGGGCTCACCAACAGGGGAGGTACACAGTGGGGCTCACCAACAGGGGAGGTACACAGTGGGGCTCACCAACAGGGGAGGTACCCAGTGGGGCTCACCAACAGGGGAGGTACACAGTGGGGCTCACCAACAGGGGAGGTACACAGTGGGGCTCACCAACAGGGGGAGGTACACAGTGGGGCTCACCAACAGGGGGAGGTACACAGTGGAGCTCACCAAAAGGGGAGGTACACAGTGGAGCTCACCAACAGGGGGAGGTACACAGTGGAGCTCACCAACAGGGGAGGTACACAGTGGAGCTCACCAAAAGGGGGAGGTACACAGTGGAGCTCACCAACAGGGGAGGTACACAGTGGAGCTCACCAAAAGGGGGAGGTACACAGTGGAGCTCACCAAAAGGGGAGGTACACAGTGGAGCTCACCAACAGGGGAGGTACACAGTGCAGCTCACCAAAAGGGGAGGTACACAGTGGAGCTCACCAACAGGGGAGGTATACAGTGACGCTCACCAACAGGGGAGGTACACAGTGGAGCTCACCAACAGGGGGAGGTACACAGTGGAGCTCACCAACAGGGGGAGGTACACAGTGGAGCTCACCAACAGGGGGAGGTACACAGTGGAGCTCACCAACAGGGGGAGGTGCACAGTGGAGCTCACCAACAGGGGGAGGTACACAGTGGAGCTCACCAACAGGGGGAGGTATACATTGACGCTCACCAACAGGGGGAGGTACACAGTGGAGCTCACCAAAAGGGGAGGTACACAGTGGAGCTCACCAAAAGGGGGAGGTACACAGTGGAGCTCACCAACAGGGGAGGTACACAGTGGAGCTCACCAAAAGGGGGAGGTACACAGTGGAGCTCACCAACAGGGGAGGTATACAGTGACGCTCACCAACAGGGGGAGGTACACAGTGGAGCTCACCAACAGGGGAGGTACACAGTGGAGCTCACCAACAGGGGAGGTATACAGTGACGCTCACCAACAGGGGGAGGTACACAGTGGAGCTCACCAACAGGGGGAGGTACACAGTGGAGCTCACCAACAGGGGGAGGTACACAGTGACGCTCACCAACAGGGGAGGTACACAGTGGAGCTCACCAACAGGGGAAGTACACAGTGGAGCTCACCAACAGGGGAGGTACACAGTGGAGCTCACCAACAGGGGAGGTGCACAGTGGAGCTCACCAACAGGGGAGGTACACAGTGGAGCTCACCAACAGGGGAGGTACACAGTGACGCTCACCATCGGGGGGTAACACAGTGGAGCTTACCAATGGGGGGGTACACAGTGGAGCTTACCAATGGGGGGGTACACAGTGGAGCTTACCAATGGGGGTACACAGTGGAGTTTACCAATGGGGGGTAACACAGTGGAGCTTACCAACGGGGTGGGGGTCTATAGATCGGTTTCACCTTTAAATTCAACCTGCAGCTCTGTTCAAGAACACACATAAGCTTAATTTTGCTATAATATACTGTCTAATGTCTACAGCTTTAGGAACAGCCATTAATCTGCATGGAGACAAATTGACTCCTAACCTCCTGTATTTAAGATGATTTTTTTTACTCCTTATTGGTTGGCTGGTGGCCACAACAACACAGAATAGAGCCTCCGGTACGCTAGCTAGCCCAGTGTGTGGTCGTCCACCAGGAAGGATATCATAGTAAATGGGAAGTTGTGTAGCAACAGTGAATAAGGTTCAGAGATGATAGCTTTCTCTTTTGCATAACGTTGAATTGTATCTTCCTTCCTGCCACACTGACCTCAGCTCCCTTCACCTCTCTCTCAGTTAATTCCACACAACGTCTACTCTCCTCCCCTCTTTAATGTGATGTTTGTTACTGTAGAGACCCAGTGAAGTCAACTTGTACCAATAAGGAGGAGGCTGATACACCCCAGAGGACATTGTGTTGCCTCTCCAATGTCCTGACTATTATTAAGTTCCTGTCTCGAGACGAGGCAGACCAAACCCACTAACAACAGCAGCCTCACTGAAAAGTATCAATATCTACGACAATCCCTTTTCAGTCAAATTTGGTGATCTGGTGAAACATTCATCTTTCTGAATTATGGATAGAGTGTAAGAATGTGGCGTATATTAAATATGAAACCCAGAGCCAGACAATGCCTGTTAGCCTGTGGACCTGTAGCGAGAGCAGAGCAGAGCAACCCATGTTTCATAGTGTCATTATTGGGGTTGGGGATGTGTGTCTGTAGGGAGGGGGCTGGGGCTGTGTGTCTGTGGGGAGGGGGCTGGGGCTGTGTGTCTGTGGGGTTGGGGCTGTGTGTCTGTGGGGTTTGGGCTGTGTGTCTGTGCGGTTGGGGCTGTGTGTCTGTGGGGAGGGGCTGGGGCTGTGTGTCTGTGGGGTTGGGGCTGTGTGTCTGTGGGGCTGGGGCTGTGTGTCTGTGGGGAGGGGGCTGGGGCTGTGTGTCTGTGGGGTTGGGGCTGTGTGTCTGTGGGGTTTGGGCTGTGTGTCTGTGCGGTTGGGGCTGTGTGTCTGTGGGGAGGGGGCTGGGGCTGTGTGTCTGTGGGGTTGGGGCTGTGTGTCTGTGGGGCTGGGGCTGTGTGTCTGTGGGGAGGGGGCTGGGGCTGTGTGTCTGTGGGGTTGGGGCTGTGTGTCTGTGGGGTTTGGGCTGTGTGTCTGTGCGGTTGGGGCTGTGTGTCTGTGGGGAGGGGGCTGGGGCTGTGTGTCTGTGGGGTTGGGGCTGTGTGTCTGTGGGGAGGGGGCTGGGGCTGTGTGTCTGTGGGGTTGTGGCTGTGTGTCTGTGGGGAGGGGGCTGGGGCTGTGTGTCTGTGGGGTTGGGGCTGTGTGCCTGTGGGGTTGGGAGGGTGTGCCTGTGGGGTTGGGGGCTGTGGGGAGGGGGCTGGGTGTCTGTGGGGTTGGGGCTGTGTGTCTGTGGGGTTGGGAGGGTGTGCCTGTGGGGTTGGGGCTGTGTGTCTGTGGGGTTGGGGCTGTGTGTCTGTGGGGAGGGGGCTGGGGCTGTGTGTCTGTGGGGTTGGGGCTGTGTGCCTGTGGGGAGGGGGCTGGGTGTCTGTGGGGTTGGGGCTGTGTGTCTGTGGGGTTGGGGCTGTGTGCCTGTGGGGTTGGGGCTGTGTGTCTGTGGGGTTGGGGCTGTGTGCCTGTGGGGTTGGGGCTGTGTGTCTGTGAGGTTGGGGCTGTGTATCTGTGGGGAGGGGGCTGGGGCTGTGTGCCTGTGGGGTTGGGGCTATGTGTCTGTGGGGAGGGGGCTGGGTGTCTGTATGGGTGTGTGTGTCTGTATGGGTGTGTGTGGGGTGAGTGCCATGGCCTAGTCTAGACTTACAGGGAAAAATATGAGTGCATACACAAATGCAAGCACGGATGAATACATACACACACACGCACACAGACAGACAGACAGACAGACAGACAGACAGACAGACAGACAGACAGACAGACAGACAGACAGACAGACAGACAGACAGACAGACAGACAGACAGACAGACAGACAGACAGACAGACAGACAGACAGACAGACAGACAGACAGGCACGCACGCACGCACACGCACGCACACACACACACAGATAGTTGTGTAATGGTTAAGAAGCACTTCCACATTGTATATACAAATGAATATCCTACTGTATCATACATTGTGATACTTATATGGTGCTGGGAGATCAACAGTGAGATAAAAGCGTCAGTTAATATTGAGTCGATAAGAAGTTAAATATCTGTCCCAGAGATGGCCATTGTTAGGCCTTTTGATAACAGAGAAGACACAGAGGCATTTTTGAGACCTTGAGCAGCTATTTAGATACAAACTCATTTGAAATTCACTAACTTGATTATCTTGGACACTAAGGTTTAATCTACAATTCATAAGTGGCTACTCCTACATTTCACAGTCTCACACAGACACAACAAATGAACAGGCACAGACATAAGATCACAAAGGAAACATACAGACCCACCCTTACTGATGAGACAATACTACAGAGCAATGACCACACCTATAAACAATCCGTGAAACATACAGACACACACGTGTAATTCTAAACCTTACTACACTGTACGAGACACAGAGCAAAGAGTATTCATGAGTTTCCATCATCCTTTGTAATACTGGTCCCATCGGCCAACTCATATTCATTCTTAGAATTGTGCAGTCAAATGACAGGGTGGAACTGTGTAAGGCCAAAGAGACTGTCTCTCTCTTCTCTTGTACACCTCCTGTATTTTCCTCTCTCTCTTTCCCTCTCTCTCCCTCTCATTCACCTCCTCTCTCTCTTTCCCTCTCTCTCCCTCTCATTCACCTCCTCTCTTTCTTTCCCTCTCTCCCTCTCATTCACCTCCTCTCTCTCTTTCCCTCTCTCTCCCTCTCATTCACCTCCTCTCTCTCTTTCACTCTCTCCCTCTCATTCACAACCTCTCTCTCTTTCCCTCTCTCTCCCTCTCATTCCCCTCCTCTCTCTCTTTCTTCTCCCTCCCATTCCCCTCCTCTCTCTCTTTCCCTCTCTCCCTCTCATTCCACCTCTCTCTCTTTCTTTCTCCCTCTTTCCTCTCTCTCTCTTCCCCTCTCTCTCCCTCTCATTCACCTCCTCTCTCTCTTTCCCGCTCTCTCCCTCTCATTCACCTCCTCTCTCTCTTTCCCTCTCATTCACCTCGTCTCTCTCTTTCCCTCTCTCTCCCTCTCATTCACAACCACTCTCTCTTTCCCTTTCTCTCCCTATCATTCACAACCTCTCTCTCTTTCCCTCTTTCTCCCTCTCACTCACAACCTCTCTCTCTTTCCCTCTCTCTCCCTCTCATTCACCTCCTCTCTCTCTTTCCCTCTCTCTCCTTCTCATTCACCTCCTCTCTCTTTTTCCCTCTCTCTCCCTCCCTCTCATTCACCTCCTCTCTCTCTTTCCCTCTATCCCTCTCATTCACCTCCTCTCTCTCTTTCCCTCTCATTCACAACCTCTCTCTCTTTCCCGCTCTCTCCCTCTCATTCACCTCCTCTCTCTCTTCCCCTCTCTCTCTTTCCCTCTCTCTCCCTCCCTCTCATTCACCTCCTCTCTCTCTTTCTCTCTCCCTCTCATTCACCTCCTCTCTCTCTTTCCCGCTCTCTCTTTCCCTCTCTCTCCCTCCCTCTCATTCACCTCCTCTCTCTCTTTCACTCTCTCCCTCTCATTCACCTCCTCTTTCCCTCTCTCTCCCTCTCATTCACCTCCTCTCTCTCTTTCCCTCTCTCTCCCTCTCATTCATATCCTCTCTCTTTCCATCTCTCTCCCTCTCATTCACCTCCTCTCTCTCTTTCCCTCTCTCTCCCTCTCATTCACCTCCTCTCTCTCTTTCCCTCTCATTCACCTTGTCTCTCTCTTTCCCTCTCTCTCCATCTCATTCACAACCTCTCTCTCTTTCCCTCTTTCTCCCTCTCACACACAACCTCTCTCTCCTTCTCATTCACCTCCTCTCTCTCTTTCCCTCTCTCTCCCTCCCTCTCATTCACCTCCTCTCTCTCTTTCCCTCTCTCCCTCTCATTCACCTCCTCTCTCTCTTTCCCTCTCATACACAACCTCTCTCTCTTTCCCGCTCTCTCCCTCTCATTCACCTCCTCTCTCTTTTCCCCTCTCTCGTTCCCTCTCTCTCCTTCCCTCTCATTCACCTCCTCTCTCTCTCTTTCCCTCTCTCCCTCTCATTCACCTCCTCTTTCCCTCTCATTCACAACCTCTCTCTCTTTCCTGCTCTCTCCCTCTCATTCACCTCCTCTCTATTTCCCTCTCTCTCCCTCTCATTCACAACCTCTCTCTCTTTCCCTCTCTCTCATTCACAACCTCTCTCTCTTTCCCTCTTTCTCCCTCTCACTCACAACCTCTCTCTCTTTCCCTCTCTCTCCTTCTCATTCACCTCCTCTCTCTCTTTCCCTCTCTCTCCCTCCCTCTCATTCACCTCCTCTCTCTCTTTCCCTCTCTCCCTCTCATTCACCTCCTCTCTCTCTTTCCCTCTTTCCAACCTCTCTCTCTTTCCCGCTCTCTCCCTCTCATTCACCACCTCTCTTCCCCTCTCTCTTTCCCCTCTCTCTCCTCCCTCTCATTCACCTCCTCTCGCTCTTTCCCTCTCATTCACAACCTCTCTCTCTTTCTCTCCCTCTCATTCACCTCTCTCTCTCTTTCCCTCTCTCCTCTCATTCCCCTCCTCTTTCCCTCTCATTCACAACCTCTCTCTCACTCTCTCTCATTCACAACCTTCTCCTTTCCTTTCTCTCCTTCTCATTCACCTCCTCTCTCTCTTTCCCTCTCTCCTCCCTCTCATTCACCTCCTCTCTCTCTTTCCCTCTCTCCCTCTCCTCCCTCTCTCTTTCCCTCACTCTCCCTCCCATTCCCCTCCTCTCTCTCTTTCCCTCTCTCTCCCTCTCATTCACCTCCTCTCTCTCTTTCCCTCTTTCTCTCTCACACAACCTCTCTCTCTTTCCTGCTCTCTCCCTCTCATTCACCTCCTCTCTCTCTCTTTTCTCCTCTCATTCATTCCTCTCCATCTCTCCCTCTCTCTCCCTCTCATTCACCTCTCTCTCTCTCTTCCCTCTCTCTCCCTCTCATTCACTCTTTCCTCTCTTCCCTCTCATTCACCTCCTCTCCCTCTTTCCCTCTCAACCTCTCTCTCTTTCCCTCACTCTCCCTCCCGTTCCCCTCCTCTCTCTCTTTCCCTCTCTCTCCCTCTCATTCACCTCTCTCTCTCTTTCCTCTCTCCCTCTCATTCACAAACCTCTCTCTCTTTCCCTCTTTCTCCCTCTCACTCACAACCTCTCTCTCTTTCCCTCTCTCTCCCTCTCATTCACCTCCCTCTCTCTCTCTTTCCCTCTCTCTCCCTCCCTCTCATTCACCTCCCTCTCTTTCTCTCTTCCCTCTCTCTCCTCTTCTCATTCACAACCTCTCTCTCTTTCCTGCTCTCTCCCTCTCATTCACCTCCTCTCTCTTTCCTCTCTCTCCCTCTCATTCACAACCTCTCTCTCTTTCCCTCTCTCTCCTTCTCATTCACCTCCTCTCTCTCTTTCCCTCTCTCTCCCTCCCTCTCATTCACCTCCTCTCTCTCTTTCCCTCCCTCCCTCTCATTCACATCCTCTCTCTCTTTCCCTCTCATTCACAACCTCTCTCTCTTTCCCTCTCTCTCCTCTCATTCACCTCCTCTCTCTCTTTCCCCTCTCTCCCTCCCTCTCATTCACCTCCTCTCTCTCTTTCCCTCTCTCCCTCTCATTCACCTCCTCTCTCTTTCCTCTCATTCACAACCTCTCTCTCTTTCCCGCGCTCTCCCTCTCATTCACCTCCTCTCTCTCTTTCCCTCTCTCCCTCTCATTCCCCTCCTCTTTCCCTCTCATTCACAACCTCTCTCTCACCCGCTCTCTCCCTCTCATTCACAACCTCTCTCTCTTTCCCTTTCTCTCCTTCTCATTCACCTCCTCTCTCTCTTTCCCTCTCTCCCTCCCTCTCATTCACCTCCTCTCTCTCTTTCCTCTCTCCCTCTCATTCTCCTCTCTCTCTTTCCCTCACTCTCCCTCCCATTCCCCTCCTCTCTCTCTTTCCTCTCTCTCCCTCTCATTCACCTCCTCTCTCTCTTTCCTCTCTCCCTCATTCACAACCTCTCTCTCTCTCTCTCCCTCCTCATTCACCTCTCTCTCTTTCTCTTTCCTCTCATTCACCTCCTCTCTCTCTTCCCTCTCTCTCCTCTCATTCACCTCCTCTCTCTCTTTCCCGCTCTCTCCCTCTCATTCACCTCCTCTTCCCCTCTTTCCCTCTCATTCACCTCTCTCTCTCTTTCTCCTCTCCCTCCATTCCCCTCCTCTCCTCTTTCCCTCTTCTCCTTTCTCATTCACCTCCTCTCCCTTTCATTCACCTCACCTCCTCTCTCTCTTTCCCTCACTCTCCCTCCCATTCCCTCCTCTCTCTCTTTCCCTCTCTCTCCCTCTCTTTCCTTTCTCCCTCTCATTCACAACCTCTCTCTCTTTCCCTGCTCTCCCTCCCTCTCATTCAACCTCTCTCTCTTCCCCCTCTCTCCTCTCATTCACATCCTCTCCTCTTTCCATCTCTCCCTCTCATTCACAACCTCTCTCTCTTTCCCGCTCTCTCCCTCTCATTCACCTCCTCTCTCTCTTTCCCTCTCTCTCCCTCTCATTCACCTCCTCTCATTCCCTCTCTCTCTCTTTCCCTCTCTCCCTCTTTTCCCTCCCTCTTTCCCTCTCATTCACCTCCTCTCTCTCTTTCCCTCTTCTCCCTCCCGTTCCCCTCCTCTCTCTCTTTCCCTCTCTCTCCCTCTCATTCACCTCCTCTCTCTCTTTCACTCTCTCTCTCATTCTCTCTCTTTCCCTCTTTCTCATTCACAACCTCTCTCTCTTTCCCTCTCTCTCCCTCTCATTCATTCTCCTCCCCTCTCTCTCGTTCCCTCTCTCTCCCTCCCTCTCATTCACCTCCTCTCTCTCTTTCCCTCTCTCCCTCTCATTCACCTCCTCTTTCCCTCTCATTCACAACCTCTCTCTCTTTCCTGCTCTCTCCCTCTCATTCACCTCCTCTCTCTTTCCCTCTCTCTCCCTCTCATTCACAACCTCTCTCTCTTTCCCTCTCTCTCCTTCTCATTCACCTCCTCTCTCTCTTTCCCTCTCTCTCCCTCCCTCTCATTCACCTCCTCTCTCTCTTTCCCTCCCTCCCTCTCATTCACATCCTCTCTCTCTTTCCCTCTCATTCACAACCTCTCTCTCTTTCCCTCTCTCTCCTTCTCATTCACCTCCTCTCTCTCTTTCCCTCTCTCTCCCTCCCTCTCATTCACCTCCTCTCTCTCTTTCCCTCTCTCCCTCTCATTCACCTCCTCTCTCTTTCCCTCTCATTCACAACCTCTCTCTCTTTCCCGCGCTCTCCCTCTCATTCACCTCCTCTCTCTCTTTCCCTCTCTCCCTCTCATTCCCCTCCTCTTTCCCTCTCATTCACAACCTCTCTCTCACCCGCTCTCTCCCTCTCATTCACAACCTCTCTCTCTTTCCCTTTCTCTCCTTCTCATTCACCTCCTCTCTCTCTTTCCCTCTCTCCCTCCCTCTCATTCACCTCCTCTCTCTCTTTCCCTCTCTCCCTCTCATTCACCTCCTCTCTCTCTTTCCCTCACTCTCCCTCCCATTCCCCTCCTCTCTCTCTTTCCCTCTCTCTCCCTCTCATTCACCTCCTCTCTCTCTTTCCCTCTCTCCCTCTCATTCACAACCTCTCTCTCTTTCCCTCTCTCCCTCTCATTCACAACCTCTCTCTCTTTCCCGCTCTCTCCCTCTCATTCACCTCCTCTCTCTCTTCCCCTCTCTCTCCCTCTCATTCACCTCCTCTCTCTCTTTCCCGCTCTCTCCCTCTCATTCACCTCCTCTCCCTCTTTCCCTCTCATTCACCTCCTCTCTCTCTTTCCCTCACTCTCCCTCCCATTCCCCTCCTCTCTCTCTTTCCCTCTCTCTCCCTCTCATTCACCTCCTCTCTCTCTTTCACTCTCTCCCTCTCATTCACAAACTCTCTCTCTTTCCCTCTCTCTCCCTCTCATTCACAACCTCTCTCTCTTTCCCTCTTTCTCCCTCTCACTCACAACCTCTCTCTCTTTCCCTCTCTCTCCCTCTCATTCACCTCCTCTCTCTTCCCCTCTCTCTCGTTCCCTCTCTCTCTCTCCCTCTCATTCACCTCCTCTTTCCCTCTCATTCACAACCTCTCTCTCTTTCCTGCTCTCTCCCTCTCATTCACCTCCTCTCTCTTTCCCTCTCTCTCCCTCTCATTCACCTCCTCTCTCTCTTTCCCTCCCTCCCTCTCATTCACATCCTCTCTCTCTTTCCCTCTCATTCACAACCTCTCTCTCTTTCCCGCTCTCTCCTTCTCATTCACCTCCTCTCTCTTTCCCTCTCTCTCCCTCTCATTCACAACCTCTCTCTCTTTCCCTCTCTCTCCTTCTCATTCACCTCCTCTCTCTCTTTCCCTCTCTCTCCCTCCCTCTCATTCACCTCCTCTCTCTCTTTCCCTCCCTCCCTCTCATTCACATCCTCTCTCTTTCCCTCTCATTCACAACCTCTCTCTCTTTCCCGCTCTCTCCTTCTCATTCACCTCCTCTCTCTCTTCCCCTCTCTTGAGGTTGAGGGGTGAGGGGTGAGTGATGGGTAAGGCTGAGGGGTGAGGGGTGAGTGACAGGGTGAGGAGTGAGTGACAGGGTGAGGAGTGAGTGACAGGGTGAGGTGAGTGGCAGGCCGAGGGTGAGGGGTGAGTGACAGGGAGAGGAGTGAGTGACAGGTGAAGGGTGAGGGGTGGACAGGGGTGACAGGGTGAGGGGTGAGAGACAGGGTGAGGGGTGAGGACAGGGTGAGGGGTGAGAGACAGGGTGAGGGGTGAGTGAGACAGGGTGAGGGGTGAGTGACAGGGTGAGGGGTGAGTGACAGGGTGGGTGAGTGACAGGGTGAGTGACAGGGGGGTGAGTGACAGGGTGAGGAGTGAGTGACAGGGTGAGGGTGAGTGACAGGTGAGGGGTGAGAGACAGGGTGAGAGGTGAGTGACAGGGTGGTGACACGGTGAGGAGTGAGAGACAGGGTGAGGGGTGAGAGACAGGGTTGGGGGTGAGAGACAGGCTGAGGGGTGAGAGACAGTGTGAGGGGTGAGTGACAGGGTGGTGACAGGGTGAGGGGTGAGAGAGGGTGCGAGAGGGAGAGGTTGTATTAGGACAGATGGAGAACAAAAGCGAGTGGAGGAAAAACGTTTTAAGTAAGAATAGAGATATACAGTCTGAAAGAATACACATATAAAGTGAATGATGGAAAAGACTAAATGCAGATAACCTGTGGAGAGACAGAGCACAAAAACAGAGGAAGGCTAAACATCTAAAGAGAAAACGAGAGAGACAAATTTCCAGTAGCTCTTCGCCCCCACATAGTAAACCACACATGCCTAGCCTGTCCCACACAAACCTATCTATTTGCTAACAGTGTGATCAGATTGTATTAAAGAAATGCTCCACCATAGAAATGCAAAGCAGGAAGGGAGAAGGGCTTATGACACATTATTAACCATATTACCAGGAAAGATTAGATGAATCACATTACTGAACGTCCACTCAGCAGAGCTCTGTTCTCCAACAAACACCTGGACCGTGTCCCAAACGGCACCCTGTATAGTGCACTACTTTAGATGAGATCCCTTTGAGCCCTGGTAAAAAAAAATAGTGCACTACATATGGAAAAGGGTGTCATTTGGGACAAAGTCCTGTTTTACAGCAGGGCTATCATACTTTTGGCTAATGCTGCTCTCTATGACAGACATAAAAGATGGGTAGAGGGAGAGATATTAGAAGTGTTGCTATTTTCTCTCTCTCTCTCTCTCTCTCTCTCTCTCTCTCTCTCTCTGGGAGGAAGGATTGGCAGAAAGCTGCTTACCATTGGGTATTAATATGATAGCACCATCCTGGCACGAACCTGCCGCGCCACCACAACAACAAAAGTGTCAACGGAAATTATATGAAAACCTGTGTAACTGAATGTGACTCTTGTGATATTGTGGGGTGTTTATCTGTGAGTATGTTGAGCATTCATGAAGTGCTGTAGTCAAGTATGTTGTGGTGCTCATGGGAGAGAGTTTGAGAGAGAAGGGGAGAGTTGGAGAGGGGGGAGAGTTGTAGAGAGAAGGGGAGAGTTGGAGAGAGAAGGGGAGAATTGGAGAGAGAGGGGGAGAGAGGGGGAGAGTTGTAGAGAGAGGGGGAGAGTTGGAGAGAGAAGGGGAGAATTGGAGAGTTGGAGAGAGAAGGGGAGAGTGGAGAGAGAAGGGAGAGTTGGAGAGAGAGGGAGGGAGTTGGAGAGAGGGGGTGAGAGTTGGAGAGTTGGAGAAAGAAGGGGAGAGTTGTGGAGAGAGGGGGAGAGTTGTAGAGAGAGGGGGGAGAGTTGTAGAGAGAGGGGGAGAGTTGGAGAGTTGTAGAGAGAGGGGGAGATTTGTAGAGAGAGGGGGAGAGTTGGAGAGAGGGGGAGAGAGGGGGAGAGTAGGAGAGAGAGTGGGAGAGAGAGGGGAGAGAGGGGGAGAGTTGGACAGGGGGTTGGAGAGATGGGGGAGTTGGAGAGAGAGGGGGAGAGTTGGGGAGATTTGGAGAGGGGGGGAAGAGTTGTAGAGGGGGAGTTGTAGAGAGAGGGGGAGAGTTGGAGAGAGAAGGGGAGAATTGGAGAGTTGGAGAGAGAAGGGGAGAGTTGGAGAGAGAGGGAGAGAGTTGGAGAGAGAGGGATGGAGTTGGAGAAAGAAGGGGCGAATTGGAGAGTTGGAGAGAGAAGGGGAGAGTTGGAGTGAGAAGGGGAGAGTTGGAGAGAGAAGGGGAGAGTTGGAGAGAGAAGGGGAGAGTTGGAGAGGGGGAGAGTTGTAGAGAGAGGGGGAGAATTGTAGAGTTGGAGAGAGAAGGGGAGAATTGTAGAGAGAGGGGGAGAATTGGAGAGTTGGAGAGAGAAGGGGAGAGTTGGAGAGAGAAGGGGAGAGTTGGAGAGGGGGGAGAGTTGTAGAGAGAGGGGGAGAATTGGAGAGTTGGAGAGAGAAGGGGAGAGTTGTAGAGAGAGGGGGAGAATTGGAGAGTTGGAGAGAGAAGGGGAGAGTTGGAGAGAGAGGGAGAGTTGGAGAGAGAAGGGGGAGTTGGAGAGAGGGGTGAGAGTTGGAGAGTTGGAGAAAGAAGGGGAGAGTTGTGGAGAGAGGGGAGAGTTGTAGAGAGAGGGGGAGAGTTGGAGAGTTGTAGAGAGAGGGGGAGATTTGTAGAGAGAGGGGGAGAGTTGGACAGGGGGAGAGTTGTAGAGAGAGGGGAGAATTGGAGAGTTGGAGAGAGAAGGGGAGAATTGTAGAGAGAGGGGGAGAATTGGAGAGTTGGAGAGAGAAGGGGAGAGTTGGAGAGAGAAGGGGAGAGTTGGAGAGGGGGGAGAGTTGTAGAGAGCTTGGGAGAATTGGAGAGTTGGAGAGAGAAGGGGAGAGTTGGGGAGATTTGGAGAGGGGGGAAGAGTTGTAGAGGGGGAGTTGTAGAGAGAGGGGGAGAGTTGGAGAGAGAAGGGGAGAATTGGAGAGTTGGAGAGAGAAGGGGAGAGTTGGAGAGAGAGGGAGAGAGTTGAGAGAGAGGGAGTTGGAGAAAGAAGGGGCGAATTGGAGAGTTGGAGAGAGAAGGGAGAGTTGGAGAGAGAAGGGGAGAGTTGGAGAGAGAAGGGGAGAATTGGAGAGTTGGAGAGAGAAGGGAGAGTTGGAGAGGGGGAGAGTTGTAGAGAGAGGGGAGAATTGTAGAGTTGGAGAGAGAAGGGAGAATTGTAGAGAGAGGGGGAGAATTGGAGAGTTGGAGAGAGAAGGGGAGAGTTGGAGAGAGAAGGGGAGAGTTGGAGAGGGGGAGAGTTGTAGAGAGCTTGGGAGAATTGGAGAGTTGGAGAGAGAAGGGGAGAGTTGGAGAGAGAGGGGGAGAATTGGAGAGTTGGAGAGAGAAGGGGAGAGTTGGAGAGAAAAGGGGAGAGTTGGAGAGAGAAGGGGAGAGTTGGAGAGGGGGAGAGTTGTAGAGAGAGGGGAGAATTGGAGAGTTGGAGAGAGAAGGGGCGAATTGGAGAGTTGGAGAGAGAAGGGGAGAGTTGGAGAGTTGGAGAGAGAAGGGGAGAGTTGGAGAGAGAAGGGGAGAGTTGGAGAGGAGGAGAGTTGTAGAGAGAAGGGGAGAGTTGGAGAGAGAGGGGGAGAGAGGGGGAGAGTTGTAGAGAGAAGGGGAGAGTTGGAGAGAGAGGGGAGAGTTGGAGAGAGAAGGGGAGAATTGGAGAGTTGGAGAGAGAAGGGGAGAGTGGAGAGAGAAGGGGAGAGTTGGAGAGAGAGGGAGGGAGTTGGAGAGAGGGGGTGAGAGTTGGAGAGTTGGAGAAAGAAGGGGAGAGTTGTGGAGAGAGGGGGAGAGTTGGAGAGTTGGCGAGAGAGGGGGAGAGTTGTAGAGAGAGGGGGAGAATTGGAGAGTTGGAGAGAGAAGGGGAGAGTGGAGAGAGAAGGGGAGAGTTGGAGAGAGAGGGAGGGAGTTGGAGCGAGGGGGTGAGAGTTGGAGAGTTGGAGAAAGGAGAGTTGTGGAGAGAGGGGGAAAGTTGGAGAGGTGGAGAGAGAGGGGGAGAATTGGAGAGTGGAGAGAGAAGGGCAGAGTTGGAGAGAGAGGGAGGGAGTTGGAGAGAGGGGGTGAGAGTTGGAGAGTTGGAGAAAGAAGGGGAGAGTTGTGGAGAGAGGGGGAGAATTTGAGAGTTGGAGAGAGAAGGGGAGAGTTGGAGAGAGAAGGGGAGAGTTGGAGAGAGGGGGAGGGAGTTGGAGAAAGAAGGGGAGAGTTGTGGAGAGAGGCGGAGAGTTGTAGAGAGAGGGGGAGAGTTGGAGAGAGTTGTAGAGAGAAGGGGAGAGTTGGAGAGAGAGGGGAGAGTTGGAGAGAGTTGGAGAGAGGGGGTGAGAGTTGGAGAAAGAAGGGGAGAGTTGTGGAGAGAGGGGGAAAGTTGGAGAGAGAGAGGGGGAGAGTTGTAGAGAGAGGGGGAGAATTTGAGAGTTGGAGAGAGAAGGGGAGAGTTGGAGAGAGAAGGGGAGAGTTGGAGAGAGGGGGAGGGAGTTGGAGAAAGAAGGGGAGAGTTGTGGAGAGAGGGGGAGAGTTGTAGAGAGAGGGGGAGAGTTGGAGAGAGAGGGGGAGAGAGAGGGGGAGAGTTGGACAGGGGGTTGGAGAGATGGGGAGTTGGAGAGAGAGGGGGAGAGTTGGACAGGGGGTTGGAGAGATGGGGAGTTGGAGAGAGAGGGGGAGAGTTGGGGAGATTTGGAGAGAGGGGGAAGAGTTGTAGAGGGGGAGAGTTGGAGAGAGAAGGGGAGAATTGTAGAGTTGGAGAGAGAAGGGGAGAGTTGGAGAGAGAGGGAGAGAGTTGGAGAAAGAAGGGGAGAGTTGTGGAGAGAGGGGAGAGTTGTAGAGAGAGGGGGAGAGTTGTAGAGAGAGGGGGAGAGTTGGAGAAAGAAGGGAGAGTTGTGGAGAGAGGTGGAAAGTTGGAGAGTTGGAGAGAGAATGGGAGAGTTGTAGAGAGAGGGGGAGAATTGGAGAGTTGGAGAGAGAGGGGGAGAGTTGGAGAGAGAGGGAGGGAGTTGGAGAAAGAAGGGAGAGTTGTGGAGAGAGGGGGAGAGTTGTAGAGAGAGGGAGGGAGTTGGAGAAAGAAGGGGAGAGTTGTGGAGAGAGGGGGAGAGTTGTAGAGAGAGGGGAGAGTTGGAGAGTTGGAGAGAGGGGGAGAGTTGGAGGGGAGTTGGAAGGGGAGAGGGCCCTTCTGGCGAACATGTTTAGCTCTCTCATAAAACATCTCATTTGATAAGAGTTAACAGCAGGACTTTATAACCCCACCCTTTGTGTATGCACACACACACATACACAGGAAAACAGACACACATATGCGGGCACACACACACACACGCAAACCACAGGCCACACACAACACAGGCTGACTGCTTTGACACTTCCAGGGACCACACACTGACTCACAGGCACACACATGGGACCCTAGGTCAGCCTTCTGGCGAACACAGTCTGGGACCACACACACCACACACACGCATGCACTCACGCACGCATGCGCACACACACTAACAGAGACACACACACAAACTCAGCCTTCCGCGTGACAACAATGACACTGGAGCAGCGGCCTCATACCCACTGTGTCCTGATCTCCTGTGCATGGTGTGCTGTGTGGACGGCTGTGACGGCCACTAGATAATCTACACAGTAACAGGCATGCCACATCAACAGGGCTGCTGCTTTGCACACACTACATGCCAAAGCCAACTCAACTCAGTCCCACCTCAGCCTGGATCGCACCAGAATCACACCAGACTCACCAGAAGAGGAATGGCTCCGGCTTAGACACCATCAATCCCTCTAGGCATTACAGTAACATACAGTTTAGCGCTTATATGTCCAGTGTATTAATTTATATTATGCCATAATAACTATCCAAAGCGACTTACAGTCACGCGTGCATACATTTTATGGTATGGGTGTTCTCAGCGGGAATCTAACACACGATGGAAGACTAGAAGCTACCATTTGGATCACTACGTTGAAGTGGTTATTAGTATGCCCTTTATTTCCCAATAGGCCATCCCTGCCGATATCTAATCTGCTGTTTAATAGCATAGACACACCTTTGATATGTGAACACAGATTGCTGGGTTTACACAAGAAAAAATAGACAGAGAGAAGAGAGAACAGAGAAGGGGTAGGAGGAGAAGAGAAGTGAACAGGATATGTGTAGGGATGGAAGATGGATGGAGGGGTGGAGGGCGGGGTTGCGGATGGAGAGAGGGAGGAGGGAAGGGGGAGGGAGGAAGATGGGGTGAAGGGAAGGGAGGAGGGAGGAAGATGGGATGGAGGGAAGGGAGGAGGGAGGAAAATGGGATGGACGGAAGGGAGGAAGATGGGATGAAGGGAAAGAAGGAGGGAGGATGATGGGGTGAAGGGAAGGGAGGAGGGAGGATGATGGGGTGAAGGGAAGGGAGGGAGATGGGATGAAGGGAAGGGAGGAGGGAGGAAGATGGGGTGAAGGGAAGGGAGGAAGATGGGATGGAGGGAAGGGAGGAGGGAGGGAGATGGGATGAAGGGAAGGGAGGAAGATGGGATGGAGGGAAGGGAGGAGGGAGGAAGATGGGATGGAGGGAAAGGAGGAGGGAGGATGATGAAGGGAAGGGAGGAGGGAGGATGATGGGGTGAAGGGAAGGGAGGAGGGAGGAAAATGGGATGGAGGGAGGGGAGGAAGATGGGATGAAGGGAAGGAGGAAGATGGGATGGAGGGAAGGGAGGAAGATGGGATGGAGGGAAGGGAGGAAGATGGGATGGAGGGAAGGGAGGAGGGAGGAAAATGGGATGAAGGGAAAGGAGGAGGGAGGAAGATGGGGTGAAGGGAGGAGGGAGGAAGATGGGATGGAGGGAAGGGAGGAAGATGGGATGGAGGGAAGGGAGGAGGGAGGGAGATGGGATGAAGGGAAGGGAGGAAGATGGGATGAAGGGAAGGAGGAAGATGGGATGGAGGGAAGGGAGGAGGGAGGGAGATGGGATGAAGGGAAGGAGGAAGATGGGGAAGGGAAGGAGGAAGATGGGATGGAGGGAGGAAGATGGGATGGAGGGAAAGGAGGAGGGAGGATGATGGGGTGAAGGAAGGGAGGAGGGAGGAAGATGGGATGGAGGGAAGGGAGGAAGATGGGATGAAGGGAAGGGAGGAAGATGGGATGGAGGGAAGGGAGGAAGATGGGGGAGGAAGGGAGGGGATGAGGGAGGAAGATGGGATGAAGGGAAAGGAGGAGGGAGGAAGGGATGAAGGGAAGGGAGGAGGGAGGAAGATGGGATGGAGGGAAGGGAGGAAGATGGGATGAAGGGAAAGGAGGAGGGAGGAAGATGGGGTGAAGGGAGGAGGGAGGAAGATGGGATGGAGGGAAGGGAGGAAGATGGGATGGAGGGAAGGGAGGAGGAGGGAGATGGGATGAAGGGAAGGGAGGAAGATGGGATGAAGGGAAGGGAGGAAGATGGGATGGAGGGAGGAAGATGGGATGGAGGGAAAGGGGAGGGAGGATGATGGGGTGAAGGGAAGGGAGGAGGGAGGAAGATGGGATGGAGGGAAGGGAGGAAGATGGGATGAAGGGAAGGGAGGAAGATGGGATGGAGGGAAGGGAGGAAGATGGGATGGAGGGAAGGGAGGAGGGAGGAGGGAGGAAGATGGGATGAAGGGAAAGGAGGAGGGAGGAAGATGGGGGAAGGGAGGGAGGAGGGAGGAAGATGGGATGGAGGGAAGGGAGGAAGATGGGATGAAGGGAAGGGAGGAAGATGGGATGGAGGGAAGGGAGGAAGATGGGATGGAGGGAAGGGAGGAAGATGGGATGGAGGGAAGGGAGGAGGGAGGAAAATGGGATGAAGGGAAAGGAGGAGGGAGGAAGATGGGGTGAAGGGAGGAGGGAGGAAGATGGGATGGAGGGAAGGGAGGAAGATGGGATGGAGGGAAGGGAGGAGGGAGGGAGATGGGATGAAGGGAAGGGAGGAAGATGGGATGAAGGGAAGGGAGGAAGATGGGATGGGAGGGAGAGGGAGGGAGGGATGAAGGGAAGGGAGGAAGATGGGATGAAGGGAAGGAGGAAGATGGGATGGAGGGAGGAAGATGGGATGGAGGGAAAGGAGGAGGGAGGATGATGGGGTGAAGGGAAGGGATGGGAGGAAGATGGGATGGAGGGAAGGGAGGAAGATGGGATGAAGGGAAGGGAGGAAGATGGGATGGAGGGAAGGGAGGAAGATGGGATGGAGGGAAGGGAGGAGGAGGAGGGAGGAAGATGGGATGAAGGGAAAGGAGGAGGGAGGAAGATGGGGTGAAGGGAAGGGAGGAGGGAGGAAGATGGGATGGAGGGAAGGGAGGAAGATGGGATGAAGGGAAAGGAGGAGGGAGGAAGATGGGGTGAAGGGAGGAGGGAGGAAGATGGGATGGAGGGAAGGGAGGAAGATGGGATGGAGGGAAGGGAGGAGGGAGGAGATGGGATGAAGGGAAGGGAGGAAGATGGGATGAAGGGAAAGGAGGAAGATGGGATGGAGGGAGGAAGATGGGATGGAGGGAAAGGAGGAGGGAGGATGATGGGGTGAAGGGAAGGGAGGAGGGAGGAAGATGGGATGGAGGGAAGGGAGGAAGATGGGATGAAGGGAAGGGAGGAAGATGGGATGGAGGGAAGGGAGGAAGATGGGATGGAGGGAAGGGAGGAGGGAGGAGGGAGGAAGATGGGATGAAGGGAAAGGAGGAGGGAGGAAGATGGGGTGAAGGGAAGGGAGGAGGGAGGAAGATGGGATGGAAGGGAGGAAGATGGGATGGAGGAAGGGAGGAGGGAGGGAGATGGGATGAAGGGAAGGAGGAGGGAGGAAGATGGGGTGAAGGGAAGGGAGGAAGATGGGATGGAGGGAAGGGAGGAGGGAGGAAGATGGGAGGAGGGAGGAAGATGGGATGGAGGGAAGGGAGGAGGGAGGAAGATGGGATGGAGGGAAGGGAGGAGGGAGGAAGATGGGATGGAGGGAAGGGAGGAGGGAGGAAGATGGGATGGAGGGAAGGGAGGAGGGAGGAAGATGGGATGTAGGGAAGGGAGGAAGATGGAATGGAGGGAAGGGAGGAAGATGGGATGGAGGGATATGGCAAAAATGCAGCGGTGACAAGTCTCTTTGACAAGTCTCATTTTTAGCATTGCTTTTGATGCAATCTTGACACATTTGAGTATTTCATTACGCAGCTGAATTATTGACTCTTCTGTATAGCATTCCCCCAAAACAGCCACATTCATTATCAAGTTGGCTGTGTTTATTTAAATAAATGTAGATAGGCCTACAGTATTGCTGGGGAGAGAAAGTTAAGTCGGGAATACTTTCTCTTAAGTCGCTCTGATTTCAAATATTCAAATTGGCGGATGATGCCCTTTGATGATGATGTGCATCTTAATTAAGGCAGCACGTAGCCTAGCACTAAAGAACGTTGGGTCTGTAACCGAAAAGTTAAATCCCCGAGCTGGTTCAAATCCCCGAGCCGAATATGTGAAATATCTGTTGATATGCCCTTGAGCATACCCTAATTGATCCTTTAAGTAGCTCTGGATAAGAGCATCTGCTAAATTACTCAAAATTAAGAAGAAAAAATGTCAGTTGGCATCGGGGTCAATGACAGTTGAAAAACATTTCCTGAAGTGATACAAATCATAGTTTTGAATTCACATAACTCTCAGGCGAAATTCAAGTAATGGTATGAGAAAAGGCACGGTGAAAAGTCGGATTTCCATCATTTAAAAAAATATATTCTTTCGGTTATGACACGCGCTTGTGCGCGCTATAAAGTCAGTTCCTTCTAGTGCCGAGAAAATGTGAGCTCTGTGCCAAAATCTCAACATATACGCAAAATTAGATCTTGGTGTGAATGAAAAAAAAGTCTACATTTTAAGTGCTGACACAAATTCCTGTTTCTTTCGGCTTGGCACATAACTTTGTTGGGCTGCTCTGTTTACTCAAACATACAAGAGACACGTTAATGTAAAAGAGAAAATGGTCGATGATGACAATTGTAATAAAATAATGGTTCCATCCAACTGACTGGTGGCAACAATACAACTAATCTCTCTCTCTCTCTACTGTACTAGAATTGGCCTAAACGTTTTTGCCAGAGCTACTCCCCGACTTAATGATGGGAGCGACTGTTTTCCATTTAGTCTGAAATGCAGCATCGCTTCAACCCCTGATCGCATGTTACCCGTATTGATTGCAAGAGGAAACGTAGACCTTATAATTGTATTGGCAACATTTGCGTTTAAGGCCGCTTCCTGACTTACTTGGCTGTTTGGTTGCCCGTGGCCTCCTATTGACGATGTCTCACAGAAGAAAAAAACGAGCATAATTGGTCTGTGCATGAGAGAGATTTGTAGGCCTAGGGAGAGGCCTGTTAAGGAAAGGATCAGACGACCCCCTCTGTGAAAATGAGAGACAGACTAGCCTACCTCCACTGTCACTGATGCCGTGTGGGATTCATAACTTTGTTGCATAAAGCTCATTATCAGTCTATACGTCCATGCTCTTCTCATTAGTATTGGAGGTATGGAGCTGTTGAATTCGGTGAAAGTACGCTATGCCTAATACCAGATGAGATCGAAGTAGCTATGTGGAATATTATACAGGTAATAAAATATATATTCCCATACCATTACGTGCCTATTAGCCACTAATCAATCCATACATGATAAGATTTAAATCTAACAAATAGTATGCATGACTTTGTATGAACGCTAGAGTTTTAGGAATGACCTATACAGTTAGACAAGTGACGAAATGTTCTATTGGGTGAAGAGGAAACTGTTTAGGCTTCCATAGCTGCCTCGCAGTCTAACTAGGGTGAGGAGAGCAAATTAGAAATGTGAAAATTATTCGGCCACCTTTTGAGGAATAGCAGATCAATAGAAAGTGTTTGTTTATTATTCAATAGCCTACCAACGCGTTTTGGCATATAGCTTTTAATTAGGTATGCTTAGAAGACACATGATCGTATTATTATAGGCCTAAAATATGATATTAATTAATTAGAATACATGTAATTATATTTAGTATAGGTTTACAATAATATAGGCTAATGTCCAACAAATGACAACAAAACTAATTCGTTACATAATGACTACATCATTTGATGAATGATTTAGTTAATATGTACCTTTTTCATTAACTCCATGAGTGGAAATTCACGTAATTCTAAATTAAAAACTTGTCTGTTAATTTATAACTCCACTGACACCTTTCAAACAGTAATGGCTCAGTCATTCAGTCATTAAAAAGTTCAACAAGACAGTTCTAAGAAAATGCTAATCATGACGCAGTTTCACAAAGTAGGCTACATTATGTGATTTTCCTAAGACAACGTTTAAGTCCAAATCTTCAATAAGGTTACATATTAGTCAAAGGAAAAAGACAACCTAAATAAGCACACACACACACACACACAAATATATAGAAACATGTTCCATTTTGGGACAAACACACGTTCGCGAGAGCAGCGCATGTCTCCTAACCTAGTCCTTTGGTGAATTGATAAATTATTCACTCAAACGATTATCTTTTTGGGGCAAAAAGGTTCACCATATGAATCACCATAAACACCATAAAACCTCATCGCAAAATCAGGCCTAAAACTTTACTCAGGATGTTATTCAAAACACAAAATACGCTAAAATAGCAGGTGCAACCCGGCCTATGCAGGAGAATGAATGAATGATTTGTAATTTGAAAGCGTTTACTCGATGGAGACATAACAATAAGGAAGATGGACCTTCGTGTGTGGCATTACAGGGCCAACTCTACTCTAACCCTGGTGTTTCTATTCATACACTCTCAGGAACACGGAATAGCCTAGGTTTTAAACTAAATTCCAACCAGGGTCAGCACTGAAAGAAAATGGAATTTGTGTTTTACATAATCTATATTTGATTGATAAACATCACACCTTATAACAACCATGGAGTTATCAAAATAACTGTTTTCACTTTGACAATGAAGAAGTATGTCGTTTCACGAGCTGAAAATGAGCACAATCCTACATGTAAAAAGTAGTCAAACATTAAAAAAGAAGCTATCTTGGCCAGGTCGCAGTTGTAAATGTGAACTTGTTCTCAACTAGCCTACCTGGTTAAATAAAGGTGAAATAATAACAATATATTTTAAAAAATGAAAGACTGCATGCATAGCTAGAAGTGTATTCCTCGTTTTCCCCTAGTCTACCATAGGGACATTCGTCTGACCTTTCTTATGCACGAGTCACATCAATCAGATGAAACAGAATGATAGGCTACATACAGTATATCGGCATATGTGAAATCATTATCATAGAAATTGCTTGATAATCATGAATTGTTATAGTTAGTAATCATACTATCATTTATCAGTCGGCTATAGGCTAACATAATAATTGTCATCATATTATTACATTGGACTATTAATATAATAGGTTACTAATAATACTAATAATTAATTATAATTAATTATAATAATTATAATAATCGTTTAGATCGTTTAGTCTGGTGATGAAATATGTGACCAAATAGATTGTTATATGGATTAAGTCTCCGAAAAACTCCCCATAAACAACTTTGAGAATTGGAGAATTGGAGATATGCTATATATATATATCGTTTATAGACCTATTAATAATTAAATTTAAACTTTTAAGCCAATAGTTTAGCCTATCGATCATTTTAGCAATTTGATAACAAACCCCAGATTGGCTTTTTACACCTGAGCGCAACACGTGATTTCTCTTTCTCATAATCAATTGCATTACTGCATAACACAGCTGCTGCTCATGTCTGGTCCGAAAATATATACAGCATTATGGCTTATATTAATGTGAAATAGATGGAAACGGTGAGATTTGTCACTATGGAACACCTCTGACCTGTACTCACTGCTTATGGCGTGTCTGTACCTCTGCTGGCCGTTGAGGAGGCTCTGTCCATTGATTAAAAGTATTGAATCCAGGGTTGGGCTGCGTCGGATCAACGACGGGCGGAAATCGGCTAAGGTCGGTGCGCTGGACACAACTTCGTTCTCGGGGCGCTGGATGTGAGCGAGTCCGAGAGAAAGGGGAGGATAGGTGACAAGGGTAGACAATGTTGGTTTATTGTCTGTGTGTGAGAAAGAGAAAGAGAGAGAGAGAGAGAGAGAGAGAGAGAGAAAAGTGTCTCTTTCGCACCAGACCAGTGCGTCGAGGAGGCTGGCTTGAGCGCTAAATCCTGCAGGAGCTCGAGCCGCTGCGTGTCGCGGCGCAGTTGACTTCGTCAATGGGCACAGCTGGAGTCGTTTGATCGCACTTCGTTTCAGTCGTCACCGGTTAGAAAAGGCTGAGGCACAAATCTGCCCTCCTTTGAACTCGTGGCTGCTTCACCAGCGGGAACAAGGAAAACACAAAACGCATCATAACCAGAAAAATTGTAACAACAGGCAAAACAACCAAGTTCCTCAAACAAAATAAAAATGTACCGAAATCACAGTGTTTGCGACACAGATAATGTTTGAACTGAAGAAAACTTGATATCCGCCAAACGGTTACAGTTTCGCGGAGAGCAATCTGATTGTGTCACGTTCAATCAGTCCCGTGTCAACCGGCGCGCTAACTGACAGGCTGGTTCATGGAAGAGGGAGGCGAGAGGCAGAGAGGCGTGGAGAGACGGAAGCGAGCGCAGGGGAGAGGGGAGGAGGCATCAAAAGTAATTTGGCCTATTCCTTCCTTGGTGTTTTGCTTAAATCCAACTAATATAAATCAGAATATTTTGCATTTATTTGTCTTTTTCCTTCCAAACATCAGTTTTGGCGAGACTGTGCGCCATTGCCATTGACATATATTTGATTTCTGATACAATGTGTGCCTGAGTCAGATACAAATGATGTCATTACTGATATTTAACAACAATGAACTATCATCAGAGTAGATTGGCAGGCAGATGATATACAAAAGGGTGAGGTTTAAGTCCATGCTCAACAACGATATCAGTAGTCTAATAAACGTGGACTAAATAGCCGTCCCTGCCTCTGCCCGTCTGTTTTATTAGATGTCTTGTGTAAATACAACAGGAGTGTCAGGTGAAACCAGTTAATAATAAACCACATTCTTGACAGACAGACAGATGTCACCGGCTTTTAATACATAATGAGGCCAAATTGTTTTGTGTGGCCCTCTCGTTTATGTGCTAAAGTCAGGACGACCTCGATGAGAGAGCGACACAAAACAGTCTGTCCTAAATATTTGATAAGCTCTGTTTTATGTTTCAGGCTCTGATATGTTTAAGGTGAGTTTCAATAGCACACGGTGTGATGGTGATGAAAAACGTATATGCCGCTTCATGGTTGGCAGCCTGGCACTATGGAAGGGTTAAATTTGCTGTCTGCCTTAACTTTCTGTCTCATTGCCCACCTTGGCACACACTGATTGAATCAACGTTGTTTCCACGTAATTTCGTTGAACCAACGTGGAATAGACCTTGAATTGACATCTGTGTCCTGTGTGTCAAGACTCAAATCCTTCAGATTAAATTGGATATTAGATGTATTTTAATGAATACTATCATGTGTTGGCCATAGGAGCATGCATGCACAACAAAAAAAAACAATATATATATATATATATATATATATAGTTTTGGTGTTAATTAACAAGGTCAAAACTTTGGAACATTTGTAAAATATTTGATGACTGGGAAATGCCCATTTACCTGCAACCGACCCCAAAACCTCGCAAAGACAGTGTGATACATCACATTGATGGGCATCAGTACATGTGAGGACCGGCCACACGACGCTACTTATGCCTTCGAGACGCATAGTTTAGCCTCCTGAATAACTGACGCAACAAGCAGGAGAGCGTCCCGGGCCTCCACGTGCGTGCCTGCGCGCGGGTCATATAGAGAGAGGGTGGGCATATTTCATGCACGTCTCAAACGATACTTTTGGTCATTCTATTACTGTTTACAGTGTTTTGTAAGGCATGATATATGCTAACAATTGCCATTTGCTTTACGGAATCCACGGAACAGTCTCTGGAGATGATAAATGTTGTAAAAACACTTGGATCATATTTGTTTTTTAAGTGGAGGCCCATTGGTAGCAAACATCACGATGTCCAATCTCAGACAAAACCGATCAAATAATCGTCTAGAGAATGTCGAGAATGAACGCAAGATTGATATAACTTGATTTAAAGTGTCAGAGAGGGCACCTTGGAATCGTATCGTTTTTCGGTCACAGTGTTAACAACGCTCTTTGCCAACTCAAATTGTTAACGACACCCTTTGTCAAAAACTCTCCATAAGTCACATCAATAAAACTCTATACATGTTTCAATGTAATATTTACCAACATAGGCTAGAAGTGAGTGCGGCCGCAGAACCTTACCTGGTTTGGAACACCGTAGTGAAGTTTCAATAACAGCTCGAAAAGGTCGACCATTGGCGGTTTGGAACCGTTCTGCTGATCGCAGTGTTCTGGGTGCAGAATACACGAGATACGCGCTGGGGTTCGTGCGGAACGCCGGCCAATGCGCGTAGCTCATTCGTCAATAATATTAAATATGATTATGATGATGATGTAGCAGTGCGTAGGCGAGAGACGAGCGTCTGGTCTGTGCATAAAGGTTTCTCTAATCGATTCTTGGAACGAACAACAATTTTTGGCCAGACAATACCTTATAATTGATTTGTAAAAGTATTATAAACCAATTAATCAACATATGTCTTTGGGGGAGGCAAACATTTGCGGCAGGTAGCCTAGAGGCATTGGACTAGTAACCGAAAGGTTGCAAGATCGAATCCCCGAGCTGACAAGGTAAACATATGTCGTTCTGCCCCTGAACAAGGCAGTTAAACCCACTGTCCCCAGTAGGCTGTCAATGAAAATAAAAATGTGTTCTTAACTGACTTGCCTAGTTAAATAAAGGTTTTTAAAACATGCCATGCTATTGAAACGTGTGTGTTTGCGCTAACGAGTTGGGCGCTGCACGCCATGTGCACATTTTTGGTTTGGAATTATACATTTGACATAGTCTTCACAATCCATGCGTTGCATCACAACAAAAATAACCATGCTACACGTGAGCAACTTCTTCGGTGGTTTAATACTGGTAGGCCTACGGCACTGAAAAGCAAGCAACACACAAGTTGAAAAAATCCAACGCCTGTGACACACTGCACTGAGTACCACACTACTTCATTCCAAGTACGACAGATGAGTCGCAGCAATGTGGAGTGCCGGAAGGCATAGGCCTACACTTTACACAACCGGTGTGCACGAAGCGTAAGTGGTAAAGGGGTGGTATAATTAAAATATCTAACACGTGCGTAAAATGCCTGGTTCATTTTCTGAAGTGATCTTTAAAATATATTTTTTTCTCAGTGAGAACATTTTGGGTCGTGAAATGCCCAACCTCAGCTTATATAAAGAACCGGTGGTGTTTTAAAGATGGCCCTAAAGCTAGACTGTGGCCGACGTGACCTCGGCAAATATGTAATTTGTTAGACCAATGGTTTTAACTTAACCTAAAAATGTCCCCTTTTCAAATCGAAAATTATAGGTAGTCTTAATTTATACGTGAAAACGAGACGTGTAAATGGACGTGTTTGTGGCTCCTGGCAGAATGGCCTTGGCTCGACGTGTCACTTTTACAAAGCAATCTGTGTGAATTTTGTCACAAGGATAAAAAATGATTTATGCGCCACTAAACAATAGAGACACGTAATTTAAAATGTCTCGAAGAACTGGCAATCAAAACGCCAATGTCCTTCCTTACAAGTGAAATAAACAAGTGTTATCGAGAATACTTGGAATGATTTTCGAATTTAAGGGGTATAAAATGTGATTTAAGTATAGATCTGTTATCTATTATCCTCAAATATGATTATTGATAGCCTATAGGCCTACTATTCTTATAAATATATTGCTATTTTTGTCTGACACGGAATATGTCTTATTATTTACACTACATATTTGAATATTACAAAAATAGTATTAGGCTGCCTATTAAACGACAACCGTCGTATTAGTTGAATTGCTATACGCAAGGCGCGTGTCATGCAACCTGGCTATTGGATGTAGCCTATTACAAAGCTGCTTGCGCGCATTTATTTCAACGCTTCACCTAAAGGCAGATGAAATGAAGTAGACGCATTTGTTTTATCCTGTGGTATTTTTCAAAGAAATGTTTTGATAACGTGATGTGCATTTCACTTCCCCTGGCAAAGCAGCTATTTCTTGTCTATTCGGGTCTTTTTAAATAATTTAACACTGCTTACTGACTCCTTTGCATCTCTCCTGCACTTACTCCACTTCACTGTTTTCCATTTCTTGGGAAACTATATCTAAAATAATACGTCTGTTGAAAGGCAGTAGTAGCAGTGAGTCTTGCACATGAGCTCAAACAAGCGTGAAACTTCAGAATGCCGTGAAACAATGAAAAATTGATCTCGACAATAGCCCCAATAGAAAACAACCCGAAAGAAGCTTTTACATTATTTAAATCAAGAAATATCCCTAAAGCTTTCGTAAAACATGACAGTGATTATGAAGCAGTTAGAACAATTGAGCACACAGCATCCCCAGGTAAATTGAAACAGGTCTGTCTAGATTGGGGGGGGGCGAGACAAACAGACCCACAAAAAGCGTCGATTTCATTTAATTGGGATTGCGAAGGGAGCGGTATTTCTGATGGAAGGTCTAAATGCAACGAATGACCAGGCTCCAACGAGCCTCTTGTACTGGCTGACGGAGACTGAGTAGGCTAGGCTAGTCACTGGATGATACAGTATCTAGATTCTAAGCCCCTCGGTGCCCACTGCGTCACTCCAGCCCCAAAATAAGAATAACAGTCTTTTATTTACTTCCCCATCGAAGCCCATGCTGGGATTTGATAGGAAATCATATGGTGATTTGACGCAGACCTCCGGCACAAAGCAAACTTAAATTCAAGAAGTCAGCAGAATAACTTAAAGAAAACTGCATCTGGAATATGTCAGCAATGATGCCGAATTAATACCACCGTTATGACTGTGTTGTGTGTGTAGCTTTGGGCAATTGGTGAAGCCTCTATGCTACAGGACAACAACACAAGGGAATGAAAAAGTGTAACCAAAATGTCAATTTAAAATAATTTCAGAGAGTATTTTCAAATAGCCAGGGGTTCTCAAACGGCCCCCCTGCCAGCATTGGGGAACATCCCGCACCACGTGCATTCAACTATTACAAGTTTCAAGAGTAAGTTTAAAGCCAGATTATTATTAATTTGTTTTTGGGGGAGCGCGACCCACAGTTTTGGGAACCACTGGCCTAGGCTACCGGTTCATCTGGTTTTCATTGGTCTCATTTGCTCAGTATATATTGACAGCGTGACAAAACCTGCCACTTCATGTAGAAATAGCACCACTGTGTGGAAGTCTACGGAATAGCAACATAATGGATTCCATAAGTTCTCGAAATAGAAAAAAATATAGAAATAATTTCTGCATAGAATATATGGTATTCCCTATTCCCAAACGAAACTTGATATTGACATTTCTTGGAGGTGGAATAATACATAGGCCTACTGTTTCATATATATATATAGTAAATGCATGTATTATATGTGACTAAACCTATATATACAGTTCCTGTCAAAAGTTTGGACACACCTACTAATTCAAGGGTTTTTCTTTATTTTTCACTATTTTCTACATTGTAGAATAATAGTGAAGACATCACAACTATGAAATAACACATATGGAATCATGTAGTAACCAAAAAGTGTTAAACAAATCAAAATATATTTTAGATGTTAGATTCTTCAAAGTAGCCACCCTTTGCCTTGATGACCACTTTGCACATTCTTGGCATTCTCTCAACCAGCTTCACCTGGAATGCTTTTCCAACAGCCTTGAAGGAGTTCCCACATATGCTGAGCACTTGTTGGCTGCTTTTCCTTCACTCTGCGGTCCAATTCATCCCAAACCATCTCAATTGGGTCGAGGTTGGGTGATTGTGGAGGCCAAGTCATCTGACACAGCACTCCATCACTCTCCTTCTTGGTCAAGTTGCACTTACACAGTATGTTTTCAGTCATTGTCCTGTTGAAAAACAAATGATAGTCCCACTAAGCGCAAACCAGATGGGATGGTGTATCGCTGCAGAATGCTGTGGTAGCCATGCTGGTTAAGTGTGCTGTGAATTCTAAATAAATCATAGACAGTGTTCCTAGCAAATGACCCACACCATCACACCACCTCCTCCATTCTTCACGGTGGGAACCACACATGCAGAGAATATCTGTTCACCTACTCTGTGTCTCACAAAGACACAGTGGTTGGAACCAAAGATCTCAAATTTTGACTCATCAGACTGAAGGACAGATTTCCACCGGTCTAAATCCATTGATCGTGTTTCTTGGCCCAAGCAAGTCTCTTCTTATTATTGGTGTCCTTTTGTAGTGGTTTCTTTGCAGCAATTCAACCACGAAGGCTCCTCTGAACAGCTGATGTTGAGATGTGTCTGTTACTTGAACTCTGTGAAGCATGCAATCTGCTGCAATCTGAGGTGCAGCTAACTCTAATAAACTTATCCTCTGCAGCAGAGGTAACTCTGGGTCTTCGTTTCCTGTGGTGGTCCTCATGAGAGCCAGGTTCATCATAGCGCTTGATGTTTTTTGCAACTGTACTTGAAGAAACTTTGAAAGTTCTTGACATTTTCCGGATTGACTGACCTTTATGTCTTAAAGTAATGATGGACTGTCATTTATCTTTGCTTATTTGAGTTGTTCTTGCCATAACATGGACTTGGTCTTTAACCAAATGTGGCTACCTTCTGTATACCACCCCTACCTTGTCACAAAACAATTGATTGGCTCAAACGCATTAAGAAGGAAAGAAATTCCACAAATGTACTTTTAACAAGCCACACCTGTTAATTGAAATGCATTCTAGGTGACTACCACATGAAGCTGGTTGAGAGAACGCCAAGAGTGTGCAAAGCTGTCAGTCATCAAGGCAAAGGGTGGCTACTTTGAAGAACCTCAAATATCAAATATATTTTGATTTGTTTAACACTTGTTTGGTTATTACATGATTCCATATGTGTTATTTCATAGTTTTGATGTCTTCACTAGTATTCTACAATGTGGAAAATAGTACAAATAAAATGAGTAGGTGTGTCCAAATTTTTGACTGGTACTGTATGTATGCAGGTTACTTCAAACAGTTATAACCAATAAACGAAGGCTCAGTCTGGTTTACAGTGCATTTAAAGTATTCAGATCCCTTGACTTTTTCACATTTTGTTACATTACAGCCTTATTCTAAAATTGATTAAATTGTTTGTTTTTTCCATCATCAATCTACACACAATAACCTAGAATTACAAAGTAAAAATTATGTTTTTAGAAACGCTTGCAAATGTATAAAACACAAACAACTGAATATGTCATTTACATTAGTATTCAGACTCTTTGCTCGGAGACTTGAAATGGAGCTCAGGTGAATCCTCTTTCCAATGATCATCCTTGAGAAGTTTCTACAACTTGATTGGAGTCCACCCTGTGGGAAATTCAATTGATTGGACATGATTTGGAAAGGCACACACCTGTCTATATAAGGTCCCACAGTTGAAATTGAATGTCAGAGCAAAAACCAAGCCATGAGGTCAAAGGAATTGTCTGTAGAGCTCCGAGACAGGATTGTGTCTAGGCACAGTTCTGGGGAAGCGTACCAAAACATTTCTGCAGCATTGAAGGTCCCCAAGAACACAGTGGCCTCCATAATTCTTAAATGAAAGAAGTTTGGAACCACCAAGACTCTTCCTAGAACTGGCCGCCCGGCCAAACTGAGCAATCAGGGGAGAAGGACCTTGGTCAGGGAGGTGCCCAAGAACCCAATGGTCACTCTGACAGAACTCCATAGTTCCTCTGTGGAGATGGGAGAACCTTCCAGAAGGACAACCATCTCTGCAGCACTCCCCTAATCAGGCCTTTATGGTAGAGTGGCCAGACAGAAGCCACTCCTCAGTAAAAGGCACATGACAGCCCACTTGGAGTTTGCCAAAAGGCACATAAATGACTCTCAGACCATGAGAAACAAGATTCTCTGGTCTGATGAAACCAAGATTGAACTCTTTGGCCTGAATGCCAAGTGTCACGTCGGGAGGAAACCTGGCACCATCCCTACGATGAAACATGGTGGTGGCAGCATCATGCTGTGGGGATGTTTTTCAGCGGCAGGGACTGGGAGACTAGTCAGGATCGAGGGAAAGATGAACGGAACAAAGTACAGAGATCCTTGATGAAAACCTGCTCTAGAGCAGTCAGGACCTCAGACTGGGTTGACCTTCCAACAGGACAACAACCCTAAGCACACAGCCAAGACAACACAAGAGTGGCTTTTGGACAAGTCTCTGAATGTCCTTGAGTGGCACAGCCAGAGACCGGACTTGAACCTGATCGAACATCTCTGGATAGACTTGAAAATAGCTGTGCAGCGACGCTCCCCATCCAACCTAACAGAGCTTGAGAGGATCTGCAGAGAATAATGGGAGAAACACCCCAAATACAGGTGTGCCAAGCATGTAGCGTCCTACCCAAGAAGACTCCAGGCTGTAATCACTGCGAAAGGGTCTGAATTCTTATGTAAATGTGATATTTCAGTTTTTTATTTTTAATATATTTTCAAAAATATCTCAAACTTGTGTTTGCTTTGTCATTATGGGGTATTGTGTGTAGATTGATGAGGGGGGGGACAATCCATTTTAGAATAAGGCTGTAATGTAACAACATGTGGATAAGTCAAGGATTTTGAATACTTAACGAATGCACTGTATATGACAGGTTTTAAACCAAAACGATAAACCTATAGTTAATGGGTTTTTTTCGAACTTTAACGATAAATATTGTAATGGTCCACTGGCCAAAGTATAAGCCATGGTGAGGCCAGAGAACTATGCCCGAAGCCACAGGCCAAGGCCCTCTGTGAAACCTTTACTGGCGAATTCAAATCGTCGGGAGGGCCACGGCAGCACCGCTCCATGCTGTCACAAACACCAACGTGGTAATTTACTATACGCTGCATCTGTGACCACACATTCCTTTAACATTGTGGAATTTGAAGGAGTATATTCTCAGTGCTAAGACGTGATACGGAGAGCAAAGGCAAATAGGCTAGTAAAAAAAAGCATTAGCCTAATAATTATAATAATTTAATTAACCTATAGATAATAACATCAACCACAACTAAATTATATAGAACTATTAATATTAATAATAATAGTAACAATAATTATAATAAAATAATTCCTGAAAAAATAGTCTTAATTTAATTAACGTAAAATGGCTCAGTATTCAGTAAAAGGTCTAAGCAATGTAAACCTTCACTTCAGCGAAAATGTAACTGCTCAATGAACCATGGCTTAAATCACCCATAATTAGAGAGGAAGGAGACTAACGCGAAATGAATGGCTGACGTTAAAACAGAAAACAGACAATTAAACAAAATCCTACAAAAATAAATAGCCTACATATTTTGCAGAACACCGATTTCTTTCACCAGATTCGTCACCTACGTCAATTAATCTTAATTAATGTATATATAAGGACATGTCATGGCCACGATTCAAGTTGGGAGTGGGAACGCACACATCTTTACAGTATCACTTGTGGTCACACCATTTTTGGACTCTATATTTGCACAACAATAGTCCCTTTGGTGGCTTGTCGACCGATATGATCAATTCATAAACATTGTATTCAAATCCATTGCCGATTATAGCCCATCTAACACCATCCACAAAAATAAATACTGTAGACCAGTAGTAGCCTATGTAGTCTTCACCCGAAGAATATTAGGATACCTTTCTATCTTAAACTACCAAAATATAAAGCACATAGCTCGACAATATCAAACAACTCAAACTATCTTTTGTGGTTGCCGGTTGGCGTACGAGTGAACCTTACAGTGCAATTTAATGTTCTGGTTCAAGTGATCCGCGAGGTTCTGAGTGAATTTGAGGCGCGCCTAATGGCTTGTTTTTAAAGGATGTATCTCGTTGCCGGTTAGGATTAATGTGTCTTTTAATCGACAGTCTAAGAGACGGAGCGGCAGTTGGAGCGCACCTTCAGCCCCAGTCTAAATTGCTTCCATACAAAGGTCATGACTCAGAGTCCATTATTGCCCCGAATAATTTTTTTCCCCGCTAATCGCCCTGTGCGCTACAGCGCTGCTGTCAGTAGGATTACATGAACTACTCGTGACTGTATAGGCCTATTAATACTAGAGATGGTCGATACCATCCCAAATGTTCTGTTTACTCAGCAGGTAGGACCTTCCTGTTTTCATTTTAGACTGATAGTCATCTCTCTGTGGTTTGTTAGTGTCTTAAATTTATGCCTGTGAAAGTTTGTGTGCCTGCGTGTGAGAGAATGTTTGTTTGCTGAGCTACTTTGTTGTTCTTCCTCTTTTGAAAATCGAAACGAATGGCACCTGAATGTTTTTGCAATATGGAGAAACAGTTTGTGATATATTGAAAACCTAAACATAAAATGTGCTATATACACACAAACATCTGCCACAATAATGATATTACTTATATATTTTTTAAAACAAACACCTAATACACCTAATATTATTATTATTAGCCTATTATTATTATTATTATCACTAATATGCTATTAGTATCACTATTATTATTATTATATTTGGCAAAGCAATTGAATAACTTCACAGACAATATTAAAATTAAATCAGTCGTGCATTTTCAAGAAAAAAACGTATATGCTTATGAAAGTAAGACAAATTATAAGTGTTCGTATTCCCTTTGTGCATGTTCGATAGCCTATTTACGTTTTGGTTCAGCTATTCATTGTGAAAAAGGTTGAATGATGGCAGACAAACATAAAGCAAACATTAATGTAGGACACATTAAAAACGTCAGCAAGGTATGGGGCGGCAGGGTAGCCTAGTGGTAAGAGCGTTGGACTAGTAACCGAAAGGTTGCAAGTTCGAATCCCCGAGCTGACAAGGTACAAATCTGTCGTTCTGCCCCTGAACAGGCAGTTAACCCACTGTTCTATGCCGTCATTGAAAACAAGAATTTGTTCTTAACTGACTTGCCTAGTAAAATAAAAAATCAGTAGGCCTAAAATGAAAATTAGATATCCTATCCGGAAATACGCACTTTGATGCTCACTTTAATATGTACTTAACATATGTACTTAATATGTACTTTAACTACTTTATATAATATGAACCTCTGAGCAAACTAAATCAGTTTTAACTTTTCGTGCTAATTGCGTTTATCAAGAAAAACAGTAATCTTCTAATACCTGTTTCGAAATTGAGTCCTTGGGAGCTACGACATGCAACAAAGAGGATTGTTTTTCCTTAAACTAAATGCCATGACCCTGGCACCCTCGTCGCCTTTTTTTTTCTCTGAATACGTTTTTACCTGAAATAAAATCCGTCTGACCTAAAGACGCAGAGAGAGAAAGTTAGGGAGGGAGAAGGCGAGTTGTTATCGTCAGCACTCTGCACTGTGTCATTGGGCCGAAGTATTTGACAGTTGGAATGATCTGTAAATACTTCATTAAACTGTATATGAGTTAGGCTACCCCTTGTGCCTCATGGTCCACTTCTGGTAAGATTTACAAATGATAACATAAACACACACCCCCAAGAAATCTATTCGTGTTTGAAAGAGGTGGAGGTAGGAGGGGCTCGCGAGCTTCCAGAATTTGATCGGCCCACTTAAATTAAGAACAAACAGCGGAGGTCGAGTAATGATGGATGGAGCGCGTGCACAATGTTTGGGCCAGGAATCATTTGACCCGCTACATGGATTGTCCTCCAGAAGGACACCATGCCAGATGTGCATTATTGTCAGTAATTGTACAGCATTCTTCATATGACTTCCTATGGGATGTATGATAAGCCTTTACTGGAAAACAAGAGGAGAAATCATGGAATATCAGACTGGGCAATGCTCTATTCTTGAACATCTAGAAATTGAGACAAACAATTATTCAAATGGGCAACTGAGTGACTTAGTTATCTTGATGAGCATGTTATAGCTCAATGAAGGGCTCAACAGGAAGTTTATTATGCACATTATAAACTGGGTGGTTCGAGCCCTGAATGTTGATTGGCTGACAGCCATGGTATATCAGACCATACACCATGGGTATGACAAAACATTTATTTTTACAGCTCTAATTACGTTGGTAACCAGTTTATAATAGCAATAAGGCAACCCGGGGGTTTGTGGTATATGGCCAATATACCACGGCTAAGGGCTGTATCCAGGCACTTCACGTTGCGTCATGCATAAGAACAGCCCTCATGCCTTATTGCTTAATTATGGAATGGTGTTTGCTTGACATTTTAATATCTGAAATAAGTTAGCGGTCTTTAATGGGTGTATATGAGGGGCACAACAGCAAAATGACAGGTCCACTGGTTGTTGAGGGTATAGGGTGTTCAGATATTGGAACAGGATGTATGGCTACAAGTCTAACTCCATTTCCATCCTGTCTCTTTAACCTACAGTTAGATTACAGCATCGGGGAGGTGTAGCTCAGCTGAAAACACTGTTTTTCCAACACCGTTGTCACACATTTATCCTCTGACCCAACGCCTAAAAGGGGACGTCAAGCTCAGGCATTTGGTTAGAGCACATGGAAACAGATATGGTTGAATACTAGCCCTATATTCAACCCAAGTACAACTATTCATGTGAGTAAGGAGGTAGGTAGGGAAGAAAGAGAGAAGGAGAGAGAGAGGTGGAGAGGGGGGAGAGAGAGAGAGGTGGGGAGAGAGTGGAAAGAGAGAGAGAGGGGAGAGAGGGAAGAGAGAAAGAGAGAGAGGGGGAGAGGAGAGAGAGAAAGAAGGAGAGAGGGGAGAGAGAGAAGGGGAGAGAGAAGGAAATCTTATCTGTTCATCAATAAAGGAGGGGCTTGGAGGGTGACCATTTTATAGCTACTGATGCTGCAGCCATTTGAGAGTCGTCAAAGGCAAGCTGATAGGGTTTGAAGTCCACCTCACTAAGTCAAGCAGACAGAACATCAAACACATTTCTAACTAATCAACACACAGGTCCAACATCAAACATATACACTGATGCACGATCGCACATGCACACGCACATTCGTAGGCACATAAGCAAGTAAGCACACACACACATGCGCTCACACACGCACACACACACACATTTATCGCTTTACCCATCAATATTGGTGGCCTTGACTCAGAGCTCACATGAGTATCTCTCACCAATGAGCACTCAAGCAGGAAGCCTTGAATTCTGGGAAAATAAACTTCAGGCTCAGCAGTTATATCATACTACATTGTTTTGGTGTGAAGTTCAGTTGCCCTGATGCATGTAGATGTTGAAGTCTTCTTACCATGAGTTTCATCAGACCCTGGGGTCTTGTGGTTTGCATGGTCTTGTCCCAATCAGTGTGTCACTGTCTCAGCCGTCCCCCAGTGTTTCCGTCTCAAATGCATCTGAAGCGCTTTTCCGAACCCGGACATGAGAATGGCTTTGTGGGTAAGACAATAGCGGAAAAGACTGTTTCTCTTCGTGAATCCCTTAGTGGGCGGAGCTAGCTGCCATGAAGAATGTCAATCATTGACTGACAGACACCAATGAGGAAGCTTTAAATCTCCCAGGTAAATCCCTTTGATTTGCTAAAAAACAAAAAGCTACAAAAAGCAGTTAATCATTGAAAGCCCTAGTGAAAGACATTTAATGTCCCAAAGATGAAGGGAACAAATACCTTGGTCTGAGCGTCCAACAAATGAACAGAAACCCCAGGATGGGTTGGAGACACAGATTCCGGTTCCACACAAGGGATTTCAATGTGTCTTATTGAGCGTTTCTGTGTGTGCATATAATTGTGTGTGTGTGTGTGTGTGTGTTTGTGTATGTGTGTGTGCTGCAGCTGTCCCTGTGTGGCAGTGTTGGTGTGATACTGATCTATTCCTTGGTAAGGAGAGGCCAGGGTTAGAGGCCAGGGTTAGAGGCCAGAGCAGTGCTGTGATCTCCTGTTTGTTATTGCTATGCTGCCTTTGGACAGGTTAACACAGCACTACATCAACCCCCTCCTTTGAGTTTGACAGTACGGTAGTACTACCACCTCCCCCCACCGCCTTATCAATCAATCCATCTATCCATTCTTCAAAAGCCCTCTGTGGTCCTACTAACATGGAACATATTGAGGGCCGTGTAGTGCCAAGGCCAGGAAGAAGCAGACAGCATCTGAAATGCAACCCTATTCCCTACATAGTGCAATAGTTCTGACCAGAACTGATAGAGTTCTGGTCAAAAGTAGTGCTCTATGTAAGGAATAGGGTGTCATTTGGTGATGGCTTTGGTGGTGGCTTTATAACTGCTAATCACAAACAGATATATTTATCAGACCTCAGCCCGTCACCACCACACTACAACAACCACCTGCAGCACCACCACCACCAATACGACTACAACCAACAACACTACAACCACCACCACCACTACCACTAAAACAACTACCACCAACAATACTACTAGACCACCAGCAGCAATAATACTATCACCACCACCACCACCACCACAAGCACTGTTAAAACCACCATTACTTCCACCACCACCACCACCATAACTTCAACCACTACCAATACCACTACCACAACTGCAGCTACCACCACCACCACTACTACCACCACAACAGCTACTAACACTACTACTACTACGACCACCACAACAACTACCATAACCACCACTATCACCACAACCAATACTAACACCACAACAACCACTACCACAACTACCACCATCACCACCATCACTAAAACCACTACCAATACCTCTACCACCACCAGCAATACTACTACCACCAGCACTACAACAACCACAATTTTTACACCACCACCACCATTACTTCAACCACCACCCAACCACTACTACAACCACAATTACCACAACCACCACTACTTCCACCAACACCACTAATACCACAACCACCACTTCTACGAACACCACTACCACAAAAACTACCAATACTACCACCACCATCATAACTACCAAGAACACCACTACTACCACAATCACCAGTACCACAATACCACCATTAGCACCACCACTATCACTACCTCCACTACAACTACCACCACTACCATCACCATTACCTCAACCACCACGCGACCACTTCCACAACTACTACTACCACCACAATTACCACAACTACTACCAACATCACTACCACAAAAACCACCACTACTACCACGACCATCATAACTACCATGACCACCATTACCACCACCACAAGCATTACTACCACCACAATTACCACCACCACTACCACAAAACCACCATTACCACCACCACTACCACAACCACGACAACCACCACAATTACCACCACCAATACCACTACAACTACCACAACTAACAACCCACCACTATCATCATGATCACCATTACTACCACCACCACCACTACCACTACTATCACCACCAGCAATTCTACAACCACCACCACCTCTACTCTAACCACCACCACAACCACCACTACCAATTCCACAACCACCACCACTAGTACTACCACCACCCCGAACAACACAACCACCATCACCACCATTACTACCACCAGCAGCACAAAAACTACTTGCACCACCACTACAACCACCACCACCGCCACCACCACCACAAACCAGCAATACTACCACCACCACCACTACCACAACCACCACTACTCTAACCACCACTACCACAACCACCACAACCACCACTACCACAAGCAGCACTACTACTACCAGCACTATCACTAACACCACTACTACTACTACTACCACCATTACTTCCACCACCATCACTACTAGTATCACAACCACCACTACTACCACCACGTGTTGCTGTGCGTTTTGTTGCCAACCTTCCATTGCTACCTGACAACTTTACGGTTTTCACTTTTTAATTACCGTTTATATTTTAGTTTTCCCTCACTCAACTTTTTTTTCATTCAACTTTTTCACTCCGGATGCTTTATCTGGACATGGTTCGTCAGGACCTCCTCCAGCCGAAGCTAAGTAGTAACATTAACATGATGCCTTCTAATTGCAGTCGCTGTACTCATAATATACAGGAGAACGATCGCCTTACGGCGAGGATAGCTGTGCTGCAAGCCCAGCTTCAGATGCAATCGCTAGGCAAGGGTAATTTCAGTGTAGGAAAGGATGAAACAGCGTCTGTGCCACCAGTAAGTACAGATAGTAGTATAAATCCCCTCACACAGTCCACGCAGCCGGACAACTTTCCCATGGCTTCTGGAGGGAAATGCTGTAGGAATGCTCAACCGGTGTCGCTCATTCAGCTGACAGAAACCTTCAACCGGTTTTCCCCATTAAGCAGCAAGTCGGAGTCTGAGGCCGAGCCTTCCCTTGTCTTTACTCCTCCCGTTACGGGGTCTGAGACGCCGAAGCTTCCCACCATTAGCTCTGACAAATTGAAAACCCTAGTCATTGGCGACTCCATTACCCGCAGTATTAGACTTAAAACGAATCATCCAGCGATCATACACTGTTTACCAGAGGGCAGGGCTACCGACGTTAAGGCTAATCTGAAGATGGTGCTGGCTAAAGCTAAAACTGGTGAGTGTAGAGAGTATAGAGATATTATTATCCACTTCGGCACCAACGATGTTAGGATGAAACAGTCAGAGGTCACCAAGCGAAACATAGCTTCAGCGTGTAAATCAGCTAGAAAAATGTGTCGGCATCGAGTAATTGTCTCTGGCCCCCTCCCAGTTAGGGGGAGTGATGAGCTCTACAGCAGAGGCTCACAACTCAATCGCTGGTTGAAAACTGTTTTCTGCCCCTCCCAAAAGATAGAATTTGTAGATAATTGGCCCTCTTTCTGGGACTCACCCACAAACAGGACCAAGCCTGGCCTGCTGAGGAGTGACGGACTCCATCCTAGCTGGAGGGGTGCTCTCATCTTATCTACCAACATAGACAGGGCTCTAACTCCTCTTGCTCCACAATGAGATAGGGTGCAGGCCAGGCAGCATGCTGTTAGTCAGCCTGCCAGCTTAGTGGAGTCTGCCACTAGCACAGTCAGTGTAGTCAGCTCAGCTATCCCCATTGAGACCGTGTCTGTGCCTCAACCTAGGTTGGGGAAAACTAAACATGGCGGTGTTCGCCTTAGCAATCTCACTAGGATAAAGACCACCTCCATTCCTGTCATTATTGAAAGAGATCTTGATACCTCACATCTCAAAATAGGGCTACTTAGATTGTTAGATTCCTCACTTCAAAGGCAGTTATAGTCAATGATCATAATCTTGATGTGATTGGTCTGACTGAAACATGGCTTAAGCCTGATGAATTTACTGTGATAAATGAGGTGTCACCTCCTGGTTACACTAGTGACCATATCCCCCGTGCATCCGGCAAAGGCTGAGGTGTTGCTAACATTTACGATAGCAAATTTCAATTTACAAAAAAAATAATGACGTTTTGTCTTTTGAGCTTCTAGTCATGAAATCTATGCAGCCTACTCAATCACTTTTTATAGCTACTGTTTACAGGCCTCCTGGGCCATATACAGCGTTCCTCACTGAGTTCCCTGAATTCATAACGGACCTTGTAGTCATAGCATATAATATTCTAATTTTTGGTGATTTTAATATTCACATGGAAAAGTCCACAGACCCACACCAAAAGGCTTTCGGAGCCATCATCGACTAGGTTTTGTCCAACATACTCTGGACCTAGTTTTGTACAATGGAATAAATGTTGTGGATCTGAATGTTTTTCCTCATAATCCTGGACTATCGGACCACCATTTTATTACGTTTGAAATCGCAACAAATAATCTGCTCAGACCCCAACCAAGGAGCATCAAAAGTTGTGCTATATAAATTCTCAGACAACACTAAGATTCCTTGATGCCCTTCCAAACTCCCTCTGCCTACCCAAGGACGTCAGAGGACAAAAATCAGTTAACCACCTAACTGAGGAACTCAATTTAACCTTGCGCAATACCCCAGATGCAGTTGCACCCCTAAAAACTAAAAACATTTGTCAGAAGAAACTAGCTCCCTGGTACACAGAAAATACCCGAGCTCTGAAGCAAGCTTCAAGAAAATTGGAACGGAAATGGTGCCACACCAAACTGGAAGTCATCCGACTAGTTTGGAAAGACAGTACCGTGCAGTATTGAAGAGCCCTCACTGCTGCTCGATCATCCTATTTTTCCAACTTAATTGAGGAAAATAAGAACAATCCTAAATGTATTTTTGATACTGTCGCAAAGCTAACTAAAAAGCAGCATTCCCCAAGAGAGGATGGCTTTCACTTTAGCAGTAATAAATTAATGAACTTCTTTGAGGAAAAGATCGTGATCATTAGAAAGCAAATGACGGACTCCTCTTTAAATCTGCGTATTCCTCCAAAACTCAGTTGTCCTGAGTCTGCACAACTCTGCCAGTACCTAGGATCAAGAGAGACACTCAAGTGTTTTAGTACTATATCTCTTGACACAATGATAAACATAATCATGGCCTCTAAACCTTCAAGCTGCATACTGGACCCTATTCCAACTAAACTACTGAAATAGCTGCTTCCTGTGCTAGGCCCTCCTATGTTGAACATAATAAACTGCTCTCTTTCCACCAGATGTGTACCAAACTCACTAAAAGTGGCAGTAATAAAGCCTCTCTTGAAAAAGCCAAACCTTGACCCAGAAAATATTTTTAAAACTATCGGCCTATATCGAATCTTCCATTCCTCTCAATTTTTTTTGAAAAAGCTGTTGCGCAGAAACTCACTGCCTTCCTGAAGACAAACAATGTATACGAAATGCTTCAGTCTGGTTTTAGACCCCATCATAGCACTGAGATTGTACTTGTGAAGGTGGTAAATTACCTTTTAATGGCATCAGACCGAGGCTCTGCATCTGTCCTCGTGCTCCTAGACCTTAGTGCTGCTTTTGATACCATCGATCACCACATTCTTTTGGAGAGATTGGAAACCCAAATTGGTCTACACGGACAAGTTCTGGCCTGGTTTAGATCTTATCTGTCGGAAAGATATCAGTTTCTCTCTGTGAATGGTTTGTCCTCTGAAAAATCAACTGTAAATTTCGGTGTTCCTCAAGGTTCCTTGTTAGGACCACTTTTGTTTTCACTATATATTTTACCTCTTGGGAATGTCATTCGAAAACATAATGTTAACTTTCACTGCTATGCGGATGACATACAGCTGTACATTTCAATGAAACATGGTGAAGCCCCAAAATTGCCCTCACTAGAAGCCTGTGTTTCAGACATAAGGAAGTGGATGGCTGCAAACGTTCTACTTTTAAACTCGGACAAAACAGAGATGCTTGTTCTAGGTACCAAGAAACAAAGAGATCTTCTGTTGAATCTGACAATTCATCTTGATGGTTGTACAGTCGTCTCCAATAACACTGTGAAGGACCTCGGCGTTACTCTGGACCCTGATCTCTCTTTTGACGAACATATCAAGACTGTTTCAAGGACAGCTTTTTTCCATCTACGTAACATTGCAAAAATCAGAAACTTTCTGTCCAAAAATGATGCAGAAAAATTAATCCATGCTTTTGTTACTTCTAGGTTAGACTACTGCAATGCTCTACTTTCCAGCTACCCGGATAAAGCACTAAATAAACTTCAGCTACCACAACCATCACTACCACTACTAAAACCACCACCACCACCACCACAACCTGCCCCACCAATTCCACAACCAACACGACTACTACTACCACCACCCGAACAACACAACCACCATCACCACCATTACTATCACCTGCAGCACAAAAACTACTTGCACCACCACTACCACCACCACCACCACCACCACCACTACCACAACCACCACCACAACCAGCACTATCACAACCAGCAGTATCACTAACACCACCACAACTACCACCATTACTTCCTACCACCATCACTAATAGTATTACAACCACCACTACTACTACCACCACTATTTACACCACCACCACTACTACTACCACCACTACTACCACCCCTACTACCACCACCACAACTACCCCCACCACCACTACTACTAACACCATTACCACAACCAACACCACTACTACCACCACCATAATAACTACCATGACCACCACTACCAGAATACCACCATTACCACCATCACCTCTATCACTACAACTACCACCACTACCACCACCACAATTACTTCAACCACCACCCTACCACTACCACAACCACTACTACCACCACAATTACCACAACCACCAATACTTCCACCACCACCACTAATACCACCACCACCACTACTACACCACCATAATAACTACCATGACCACCATTACAACTGCCAAAACTACCAACCCACCACTACCACAACCACCACTACTTCAGCCATCACCACCATTACTACCACCACCACCACCACCACCACCACTAACACCAGTACCACAACCAACACCACTACCACAAAAAAACGCCATTGCTACCACCACCATCATAACTTCCACTACCACCACCACCACCACAATACCACCACTACAACTACCAACACTACCACCATCACCACCATGACTCCCACCATCACCACTACCACCACGATTACCACTACCACCAATACTACCACCAACACCACAACTACCACTTCCACTACTATCACCACCAGCAATTCTACAACCACCACCACCACTACTACCAACACCACTACCACCATTACCACTACCACTAACATTACCACCACCATTACCACTACCACCAATACCACCACCACTACCATCCCTACCACTACTTTAACCACCACAACCACAACTACAACCACCACTACCACTAATACCACCATCAGTAATTCTTCAACCACCACCACTACTGGTCTAACCACCACCACCACAACCAGCACCACCACCACTATTACTACCACCAGCAGCACTAAAACTACACCACCGCTACTACCACCACCACTACAACTACCACCACCACCAATACTTCTACCACCACCAATACTTCTACCACCACCACCACCACTACTCTAACCACCACTACAACTACCACCACCACCATGACTACTACCACAACCAGCACTACTACTAACACCACCACCACTACTACTACCACCATTAATTCCACCGCCATCACTACTAGTACCACCACCCCCACAACTACCACCACCACCACCACCACTACTACTCTAACCACCACTACCACCACCACCACTATCACCACCATTACTTCAACCACCACCCGACCACTACCACAACCACAATTACCACAACCACCACTACTACCACCACCACCACTACTACTACCACCACCACCACTACTACCACCACCATCACTACTACCAACACCACTACCACAAAAACCACCACTACTACACCACCATAATAACTACCACCAACACCATCACTACCACAATTACCACCACCAATACCACTACCACCACAACTACCAACCCACCACTACCACCACCATTACTACCACCACCACCATTACCACTACCACAAATACTACCACCATGCCCACTAACACTACCACCACCATTACCACTACCACAAATGCTACCACAACCACCACTACCATCACTACCACTACTACAACCACCACTACCACTACTATCACCACCAGCAATTATACAACCACCACCACCACTACTCTAACCACCACTACTAAAAAACCACCACAACTACAACCACCACAACCACTACTATCACCACCACCAATTCCACAACCACCAGAACAACACAACCACCATCACCACTTCTACCACCATCACCACCATCACTACCACCACCAGCACTACTACTACCACCACTACTACTACCACCATTACTTCCACCACCATCACATCTAGTACCACTACCACCACAACTACCACCACCACCACTACTACTAACACCACTACCACAAACACCACTACCAACAACCACTACCACCACCACCACAATACCACTATTACCACCATCACCACCACCACTACTCGAACCACCACTACCACAACCAGCACTACCACCACCACCACCACCAACACACCAGCACTACTACTACAAGCACTACTATTATCACCACCACTACTACTACTACCATCATTACTTCAACCACCATCACTACTAGTACCACCACCACCACACCTACCCACACTACCACCACCACTACCACCACTACAACCACAACCACTAGCAATACTAATACCACCACCACTACCACAACCAGCACTACCACTACCACCACCACCAACACACCAACACTACTACCACAACCAGCACTACTACTACAAGCACTACTATTATCACCACCACTACTACTACTACCATCATTACTTCAACCACCATCACTACTAGTACCACCACCACCACTACTACCACCACACCTACCCACACTACCACCACCACCACTACCACCACTACAACCACAACCACTAGCAATACTAATACCACCACCACTACCACAACCAGCACAACTACTACAAGCACTACTACTAACACCACCACCACTGCCACTACCACCATTACCAACACCACCACCACTACATCCACCAGCACTGCTACTACCATCACCATTACTTCAACCACCACCATTACCACCACCACACCTACCACCACCACCACAACAACAACCACCACCAGTTACATTACCACCACCACTACAATCACTACTACCATCATCACCAATACCACTAATACCACCACCAATTCCCCCAATAATAACACCACTACCACACCTACCATTACCACCACTAACTCCACAACTACCACAACCACCACCACCACTACCACTTAAACCATTACTACCATCATCACCAATACGACCACCACCAAAACTACCCCCAATACTCCCACCACTACACCTAACACCATCACAACTACCACTACCACCACCGCCACCAATAATACCACCACCACCAATACCATTACCACTATCCTGACTACAACTAACACCACTAATACAACCACTACCACCACCACTACTACTATCATCACTACCACCACTACTGATACTACTACCATTACTACTATCACCACTACAACTGTTACTACCACAACTACAACTATCACAAAGAACACCTACCACCATTACCAAAACTACCACAACCACCAATAGTACTACCACCACCACAACTTCCACCACAATTACCACCACCACCTCAACTACTACCCCAACCTCCCCTACTACCACCACCACTACAACCATCATCATCAAATCAAATCAAATTTATTTATATAGCCCTTCGTACATCAGCTGATATCTCAAAGTGCCAACCCAGCCTAAAACCCCAAACAGCAAGCAATGCAGGTGTAGAAGCACGGTGGCTAGAAAAACTCCCTAGAAAGGCCAAAACCTAGGAAGAAACCTAGAGAGGAACCAGGCTATGTGGGGTGGCCAGTCCTCTTCTGGCTGTGCCGGGTGGAGATTATAACAGAACATGGCCAAGATGTTCAAATGTTCATAAATGACCAGCAGGGTCAAATAATAATAAGGCAGAACAGTTGAAACTGGAGCAGCAGCACGGCCAGGTGGACTGGGGACAGCAAGGAGTCATCATGTCAGGTAGTCCTGGGGCATGGTCCTAGGGCTCAGGTCCTCCGAGAGAGAGAGAGAGAGAGAGAGAGAGAGAGAGAGAGAGAGAGAGAGAGAGAGAAAGAGAGAATTAGAGAACGCACACTTAGATTCACACAGGACACCGAATAGGACAGGAGAGGTACTCCAGATATAACAAACTGACCCTAGCCCCCCGACACATTAACTACTGCAGCATAAATGTGTTCATTACTCATGTGTTCATTATCATCATTACTACCATGTGGTGGTAGTGGTAGGGGTGGTGTTAATGGTGTAGGTAATAGTGGTTGTGGTGGTAGTTGTGGTTGTGGTATTGGTGGTGTTAGTAGTGGTGGTAGTCGAAAAGGTGGTTGTGTGGGTAGTGGTGGTTGTGGTGTTGGTAGTAGTAGTGGTGTTTGTGGTGGTGGTGGTGGTGGTAGTAGTCATGGTGGTAGTAGTGGTGGTTGCCACAACCACAACTACCACCACAACCACTATTACCTACACCATTAACACCACCCCTACCACTACCACCACATGCACTACTACTACCACCATTACTTCCACCACGACCACTCCTACTTCAACCAAAACCACTACAACAACCAATACTACCACTACAATTACCACCACCACCACTACAACTACTACCACTACCACCACAATTACCATCACCACCACGAACTCCACAACAACCACCACCACAATTACCACCACAACTACTACCACCACCACCACCACTAATACCCCAACTGCCACCATCACTACAACCACCACAACCACCACTTCCACTACCACCACTACCCCCACTACAATCACCACCACAATTAAAACCACCTACATTACCACCACCAACACTACCACCACTAATACTAATACCATAACCAATACTACTACCACCACCACTACAACAACCACCAGTAAAACCACCAGTACAACTACCCCCATGACCACCACCAACAACAACACTACCAACACCACCACTACTATCACCATCATCAATACTACCACCATCACTGAAACCACTACCAGACCAGTACAACACCACCACTATTACCAACACCAAAAATACTACTTCCACCACCACCACTACTTCTACCACCAATAATACCACCAACAATACATCCACCAAAACTTCCACTACCACCATTACCACCAACACCACCATTACCAGCGTCACCACCAATACCACTAATACCACCACCACAACCCCACTACCACTACCATCACCCCCACCACTACCACCACAACAACCACCTCACCTACTACCACCACCTCCACCATAATCACCACCACACCTACCACCACCACCTACATTACCACCACCACCACGACCACCACTACCACTACTACCACCATCACCACCATTACTACAACCAACCCTATACCACAAATACTACCACCACCACTACTACCACCACTAGAAACACTACCACTAATACCAACACCAGCAATACTACTACCACCAACACGACCACCATCACCACCACTACTGCCACTACTAAAAGCCCTACCACCACTATCACTACCCCCGCTACCACTACCATCACCACCATAACCACCACTACCACTACCACCACTACCCCCGCTACCACTACCATGACCACCACCACCACAACCACTTCCACCACTACCACTACTAAAACCACCACTACCACTACTACTACCACCACCCCAACTACCACAAATACTTCTACCACCACCACTACCACAACCACCACTACCACCCCCAGTACAACTACCACCATGACCACCACCACCAATAAAATGTCCACCACCACTGCTATTACCTCCACCACCACTACCATCACTACTACCACCATCACCGCTATTACCACCATCAGCAATACTACTACCACCATTACCTCCAATACCACCACTACTTTTACCACTACTACTACCACTGATATTACCAATACCACAACCACTGCTACCACCAACATCATTACTATCATGACGACCACTACTACCACCACTGTCATTACTACCACCACCACTAACACTACCACCAATACCACCATTACAAACATCCCCACGACATCCCCAATACCACCGACAACACCAATACCAATACCCCTATTGCCACCACCACCGCCACTACCACCACCACAACCACTACTACCATCATCACCAATACCACTAATACCACCACCAATTCCCCCAATAATAACACCACTACCACACCTACCACTACCACCACTAACTCCACAACTACCACTACCACCACCAATACCACCATCACCAATAATACTATCACCACCACTACCAATACCGCAACCACCAACACTACTACCACCAGCACTACTACTACCACCACAAAAACAACACTACCACCACCACTACAACCAACACAACCAGCATTACTTCCACTACCACCACCACTACCACCACCACCACTACTAACCCCACCTGCAATACTACTACCACCAACACCACAACCAGCACTACTTCTACCAGCAAAACTACTAACACCAGCACCAGCACGACTACCACCATTACTTCAACCACCACCACAACTTCTATCACCACCACCACTACCACCACCACCACAACCACAACCAGCACTACTTCTATCACCACCACCACCACTACAAGTACCACCACCACAATTACTTCCACCACCACTACTACTACCAGCACTACTACTATAACAGCACTAATACCACCACCATTACATCAACTACCACCTCTTCCACTACCACAACCACTACTACCACCACAATTAACAGCACCAACACCACCACTGCTACCCCCACTATCACCACAACCACTACCACCAATACTACTTCCACCCCTACCACTACCATCACCACCACTACTACTACTACCACCAATACCACCACTACCACCACTACTACTACCACTACCGCACCCCAAACTACCACTACCACAAGCACCACCACCAACACCACCATGACCACTACAAATACTACTACTACCACCACTACTACTAACACCACCACCAACAATACTAACACAACCACCACTACCACCACCATTATGACCGCCACCACCACTGCTAAAACCAAAACCACTACCACCACCATCACTACTACCACCACCAGAAATACTACTACCACCACCACCACCACTACTACTACTACCACCACCACCACCAGTACTACTACTACTACTACCACCACCACCAGTACTACTACTACTACTACCACCACCACCACCAGTACTACTACTACTACCACCACCACCAGTACTACTACTACCACCACCACCAGTACTACTACTACTACCACCACCACCAGTACTACTACTACCACCACCACCACCAGTACTACTACTACTACCACCACCACCAGTACTACTACTACTACCACCGCCACCACCAGTACTACTACTACTACCACCACCACCACCAGTACTACTACTACTACCACCACCACCAGTACTACTACTACCACCACCACCAGTACTACTACTACTACCACCACCACCAGTACTACTACTACCACCACCACCACCAGTACTACTACTACTACCACCACCACCAGTACTACTACTACCACCACCACCAGTACTACTACTACTACCAATACCACCACCAGTACTACTACTAGTAGTGGTGGCACTACTACCAATACTACTACTACTACCACCACCACCAGTACTACTACTACTACCACCGCCACCACCAGTACTACTACTACTACCACCACCACCACCAGTACTACTACTACTACCACCACCACCAGTACTACTACTACCACCACCACCAGTACTACTACTACCACCACCACCAGTACTACTACTACCACCACCACCACCAGTACTACTACTACTACCACCACCACCAGTACTACTACTACCACCACCACCAGTACTACTACTACCACCACCACCAGTACTACTACTACTACTACTACCACCACCACCAGTACTACTACTACTACCACCACCACCAGTACTACTACTACCACCACCACCAGTACTACTACTACTACCACCACCACCAGTACTACTACTACCACCACCACCACCAGTACTACTACTACTACCACCACCACCAGTACTACTACTACCACCACCACCAGTACTACTACTACTACCAATACCACCACCAGTACTACTACTAGTAGTGGTGGCACTACTACCAATACTACTACTACTACCACCAATACTACTACTACTACCAATACCACCACCAGTACTACTACTACCACCACCACCACCAGCACTATTACTACTACTACTACTACTACTACTACTACTACCACCACCACCACCAGTACTACTACTACTACCACCACCACCACCAGTACTACTACTACTACCAATACCACCACCACCAGTACTACTACTACTGCCAATACCACCACCTCCACCAGTACTACTACTACCAATACCACCACCACCACCAGTACTACTACCAATACCACCACCACCAGTACTACTACTACTACCAATACCACCACCACCAGTACTACTACTACTACTACTACTACTACTACTACTACTACTACCACCACCATTACTACCACCACTACCAATACCACCACCACCACCACCAGTACTACTACTACTACCAATACCACCACCACCACCAGTACTACTACTACTACCAATACCACCACCACCAGCACTACTACTACTACCAATACCACCAGCAGTACTACCACTACTACCAATACCAATACCACCACCACCACCAGTACTACTACTACTGCCAATACCACCACCACCACCACCAGTACTACTACTACTGCCAATACCACCACCACCACCACCAGTACTACTACTACTACCAATACAGCCACCACCAGTACTACTACTACTACCAATACCACCACCAGTACTACTAATAATACCAATACCACCACCACCAGTACTACTACTACTACCACCACCACCACCAGTACTACTACTACCACCACCACCACCACCAGTACTACTACTACCACCACCACCAGTACTACTACTACCACCACCACCAGTACTACTACTACCACCACCACCACCACCAGTACTACTACTACTACCACCACCACCAGTACTACTACTACTACCACCACCACCAGTACTACTACTACTACCACCACCACCAGTACTACTACTACCACCACCACCAGTACTACTACTACTACCACCACCACCAGTACTACTACTACTACTACCACCACCACCAGTACTACTACTACCACCACCACCAGTACTACTACTACCACCACCACCAGTACTACTACTACTACCACCACCACCAGTACTACTACTACCACCACCACCACCACCAGTACTACTACTACCACCACCACCACCAGTACTACTACTACCACCACCACCAGTACTACTACTACTACCACCACCACCAGTACTACTACTACCACCACCACCAGTACTACTACTACCACCACCACCACCAGTACTACTACTACTACCACCACCACCACCAGTACTACTACTACTACCACCACCACCACCACCACCAGTACTACTACTACTACCACCACCACCACCACTACTACTACTACCACCACCACCACCAGTACTACTACTACTACCACCACCACCAGTACTACTACTACCACCACCACCAGTACTACTACTACCACCACCACCACCAGTACTACTACTACTACCACCACTACCACCAGTACTACTACTACTACCACCACCACCACCACCACCAGTACTACTACTACTACCACCACCACCACCACTACTACTACTACCACCACCACCACCAGTACTACTACTACTACAACCGCCACCACCAGTACTACTACTACTACCACCACCACCACCACCAGTACTACTACTACCACCACCACCACCACCAGTACTACTACTACTACCACCACCACCACCAGTACTACTACTACCACCACCACCACCAGTACTACTACTACTACCACCACCACCACCACCACCAGTACTACTACTACTACCACCACCACCACCACCACCAGTACTACTACTACTACCACCACCACCACCACTACTACTACTACCACCACCACCACCAGTACTACTACTACTACCACCACCACCACCAGTACTACTACTACCACCACCACCACCAGTACTACTACTACTACCACCACCACCACCAGTACTACTACTACTACCACCACCGCCAGTACTACTACTACTACCACCACCACCAGTACTACTACTACTACCACCACCACCACCAGTACTACTACTACTACCACCATCACCACCAGTACTACTACTACCACCACCACCACCAGTACTACTACTACTACCACCACCACCACCAGTACTACTACTACCACCACCACCACCAGTACTACTACTACTACCACCACCACCACCAGTACTACTACTACTATCACCGCCACCACCAGTACTACTACTACTACCACCACCACCACCACCAGTACTACTACTACCACCAGTACTACTACTACTACCACCACCACCACCAGTACTACTACTACTACCACCACCACCAGTACTACTACTACTACCACCACCACCACCAGTACTACTACTACTACCACCATCACCACCAGTACTACTACTACCACCACCACCAGTACTACTACTACTACCACCACCACCACCAGTACTACTACTACCACCACCACCACCAGTACTACTACTACTACCACCACCACCACCAGTACTACTACTACTACCACCGCCACCACCAGTACTACTACTACTACCACCACCACCACCACCAGTACTACTACTACCACCAGTACTACTACTACTACCACCACCACCACCAGTACTACTACTACTACCACCACCACCACTACTACTACTACCACCACCACCACCACTACTACTACTACTACCACCACCACCAGTACTACTACTACCACCACCACCAGTACTACTACTACTACCAATACCACCACCACCACCACCAGTACTACTACTAGTAGTGGTGGCACTACTACCAATACTACTACTACTACCACCAATACTACTACTACTACCAATACCACCACCAGTACTACTACTACCACCACCACCACCAGCACTATTACTACTACTACCACCACCACCACCAGTACTACTACTACCACCACCACCACCAGTACTACTTCTACTACCAATACCACAACCACCAGTACTACTACTACTGCCAATACCACCACCTCCACCAGTACTACTACTACCAATACCACCACCAGTACTACTACTACTACCAATACCACCACCACCACCCCCATCCACATCGATGGAACAGTAGTGGAGAGGGTAGCAAGTTTTAAGTTCCTCGGCATACACATCACAGACAAACTGAATTGGTCCACTCACACAGACAGCATCGTGAGGAAGGCGCTGCAGCGCCTCTTCAACCTCAGGAGGCTGAAGAAATTCGGCTTGTCACCAAAAGCACTCCAAACTTCTACAGATGCACAATCGAGAGCATCCTGGCGGGCTGTATCACCGCCTGGTATGGCAACTGCACCGCCCTCAACCGTAAGGCTCTCCAGAGGGTAGTGAGGTCTGCACAACGCATCACCGGGGCAAACTACCTGCCCTCCAGGACACCTACACCACCCGATGCTACAGGAAGGCCATAAAGATCATCAAGGACATCAACCACCCGAGCCACTGCCTGTTCACCCCGCTGTCATCCAGAAGGCGAGGTCAGTACAGGTGCATCAAAGCTGGGACCGAGAGACTGAAAAACAGCTTCTATCTCAAGGCCATCAGACTGTTAAACAGCCACCACTAACATTGAGTGGCTACTGCCAACACACTGTCAATGACACTGACTCTACTCCAGCCACTTTAATCATGGGAATTGATGGGAAATGATGTAAATATATCACTAGCCACTTTAAACAATGCTACCTTATATAATGTTACTTACCCTACGTTATTCATCTCATATGCATACGTAGATACTGTACTCTATATCATCGACTGCATCCTTATGTAATACATGTATCACTAGCCACTTTAACTATGCAACTTGGTTTACATACTCATCTCATATGTATATACTGTACCGATATCATCTACTGTATCTTGCCTATGCTGCTCTGTACCATCACTCATTCATATATCCTTATGTACATATTCTTTATCCCCTTACACTGTGTATAAGACAGTAGTTTTTTTTGGAATTGTTAGTTAGATTACTGTTCGTTATTACTGCATTGTCGGAACTAGAAGCACAAGCATTTCGCTACACTCGCATTAACATCTGCTAACCATGTGTATGTGACAAATAAAATTTGATTTGATTTGATTTACTACTACCAATACCACCACCACCAGTACTACTACTACTACCAATACCACCACCACCACCACCAGTACTACTACTACTACTACTACTACCACCACCACCACCATTACTACCACCACTACCAATACCACCACCACCACCACCACCAGTACTACTACTACTACCAATACCACCACCACCACCAGTACTACTACTACTACCACCACCACCACCACCACCAGTACTACTACTACTACTACCACCACCACCACCACCACCAGTACTACTACTACTACTACCACCACCACCAGTACTACTACTACTACCAATACCACCACCACCACCAGTACTACTACTACTACCAATACCACCAGCAGTACTACCACTACTACCAATACCAATACCACCACCACCACCAGTACTACTACTACTGCCAATACCACCACCACCAGTACTACTACTACCACCACCACCACCAGTACTACTACTACTACCACCACCACCACCAGTACTACTACTACTACCACCACCGCCAGTACTACTACTACTACCACCACCACCAGTACTACTACTACTACCACCACCACCACCAGTACTACTACTACTACCACCATCACCACCAGTACTACTACTACCACCACCACCAGTACTACTACTACTACCACCACCACCACCAGTACTACTACTACCACCACCACCACCAGTACTACTACTACTACCACCACCACCACCAGTACTACTACTACTACCACCGCCACCACCAGTACTACTACTACTACCACCACCACCACCACCAGTACTACTACTACCACCAGTACTACTACTACTACCACCACCACCACCAGTACTACTACTACTACCACCACCACCAGTACTACTACTACCACCACCACCACCAGTACTACTACTACTACCACCACCACCAGTACTACTACTACCACCACCACCAGTACTACTACTACTACCAATACCACCACCACCACCACCAGTACTACTACTAGTAGTGGTGGCACCACTACCAATACTACTACTACTACCACCAATACTACTACTACTACCAATACCACCACCAGTACTACTACTACCACCACCACCACCAGCACTATTACTACTACTACCACCACCAGTACTACTACTACCACCACCACCACCAGTACTACTACTACTACCAATACCACCACCACCAGTACTACTACTACTGCCAATACCACCACCTCCACCAGTACTACTACTACCAATACCACCACCAGTACTACTACTACTACCAATACCACCACCACCACCCCCATCCACATCGATGGAACAGTAGTGGAGAGGGTAGCAAGTTTTAAGTTCCTCGGCATACACATCACAGACAAACTGAATTGGTCCACTCACACAGACAGCATCGTGAGGAAGGCGCAGCAGCGCCTCTTCAACCTCAGGAGGCTGAAGAAATTCGGCTTGTCACCAAAAGCACTCACAAACTTCTACAGATGCACCATCGAGAGCATCCTGGCGGGCTGTATCACCGCCTGGTATGGCAACTGCACCGCCCTCAACCGTAAGGCTCTCCAGAGGGTAGTGAGGTCTGCACAACGCATCACCGGGGGCAAACTACCTGCCCTCCAGGACACCTACACCACCCGATGCTACAGGAAGGCCATAAAGATCATCAAGGACATCAACCACCCGAGCCACTGCCTGTTCACCCCGCTGTCATCCAGAAGGCGAGGTCAGTACAGGTGCATCAAAGCTGGGACCGAGAGACTGAAAAACAGCTTCTATCTCAAGGCCATCAGACTGTTAAACAGCCACCACTAACATTGAGTGGCTACTGCCAACACACTGTCAATGACCTGACTCTACTCCAGCCACTTTAATCATGGGAATTGATGGGAAATGATGTAAATATATCACTAGCCACTTTAAACAATGCTACCTTATATAATGTTACTTACCCTACGTTATTCATCTCATATGCATACGTAGATACTGTACTCTATATCATCGACTGCATCCTTATGTAATACATGTATCACTAGCCACTTTAACTATGCAACTTGGTTTACATACTCATCTCATATGTATATACTGTACTCGATATCATCTACTGTATCTTGCCTATGCTGCTCTGTACCATCACTCATTCATATATCCTTATGTACATATTCTTTATCCCCTTACACTGTGTATAAGACAGTAGTTTTTTTTTGGAATTGTTAGTTAGATTACTGTTCGTTATTACTGCATTGTCGGAACTAGAAGCACAAGCATTTCGCAACACTCGCATTAACATCTGCTAACCATGTGTATGTGACAAATAAAATTTGATTTGATTTGATTTACTACTACCAATACCACCACCACCAGTACTACTACTACTACCAATACCACCACCACCACCACCAGTACTACTACTACTACTACTACTACCACCACCACCACCATTACTACCACCACTACCAATACCACCACCACCACCACCACCAGTACTACTACTACTACCAATACCACCACCACCACCAGTACTACT
>NC_056454.1:39574065-39579065 GCF_018296145.1 Oncorhynchus tshawytscha
AAAACATATTTGACCTGCAATCAAAAAGGGTTCTACCTGGAACCCAAAATAGTTATCCTATGGGGCAGCCAAAAAACCCTTTTGGAACCATTTTTTCTAAGAGTGTACCTCCCATCTCTTCCAATCCCTTGTCTACCCTCCACTATCTCAATCCTCTACATCACTATTCTCTCTCTCTCTCTTCCTCCTCCTCTCACTCTTCTCTCACTTCCTCTTTGTTCTCCTCTCTCCTTCGCTCTCTCCTCCTCTCTGTACCCTCTTTCTCTCTCATCCTCTCTCCTCCTCTGTCCCCTCTCTCTCTTCTCCTCTCTCTCATCCTCTCTGTCCCCTCACTCTCTCCTCCTCTCTGTCCCCTCTCTCTCCTCCTCTGTGATGGGGCACGAGGGAGAGAGGGAGAAGGAACAGAGAGAGAGGGGGAGAGAGAGATAGTATGTGTGTGCGAGTGGCGCCTGCTTGAATGCGCGAGAGAGAAAGAGAAGCAGGAGCAAGAGAGAGGGCCAAAAGAGGTTTGGGAAATTAAAACAAATGAGAATCCTGAGTAATACATGAGCAATGGAGCACCTTGGAAAGCAACACAAGCATTAGCGTGATGGTGAATAGTCTGGTTTGGCAGGTAATGGAGGGAAGAGGGGGTGGCAGGGAGAGGGATGGAGGGAAGAGGGAATAGAGGGAAGAGGGGATGGAGGGAAGAAGGGATGGAAGGGAGAGGGATGGAGGGAAGAGGGGAGAGGAGAGAGGGGAGAGGAGATGGAGGGAAGAGAGGGAAGAGGGGATGGAGGAAGAAGGGATGGAGGGAAGAAGGGATGGAGGGAAGAAGGGATGGAGGGAAGAGGGAAGAAGGGATGGAGGGAAGAGGGGATGGAGGGAAGAGGGAAGAAGGGATGGAGGGAAGAGAGGGAAGAGGGGATGGAGGGAAGAAGGGATGGAGGGAAGAAGGGATGGAGGGAAGAAGGGATGGAGGGAAGAGGGAAGAAGGGATGGAGGGAAGAGGGGATGGAGGGAAGAGGGGAGAGGAGATGGAGGGAAGAGGGGATGGAGGGAAGAGGGGATGGAGGGAAGAGGGGAGAGGAGATGGAGGGAAGAGGGGATGGAGGGAAGAGGGGATGGAGGGAAGAAGGGATGGAGGGAAGAGGGGAGAGGAGATGGAGGGAAGAAGGGATGGAGGGAAGAGGAGATGCAGGGAAGAGGGAAGAAGGGATGGAAGGGATGGAGGGAAGAGGGAAGAAGGGATGGAAGGGAAGAAGGGATGGAGGGAAGAGTGGATGGAGGGAAGAGGGGAGAGGAGGGAAGAGAGGATGGAAGGGAGGGGATGGAGGGAAGAGGGGAGAGGAGATGGAGGGAAGAGGGGATGGAGGGAAGAGGAGATGCAGGGAAGAGGGAAGAAGGGTTGGAAGGGAAGAAGGGATGGAAGGGAAGAAGGGATGGAGGGATGGAAGGGAAGAAGGGAAGAGGGGATGGAGGGAAGAGGGGATGGAGGGAAGAGGGGATGGAGGGAAGAGGGAGGAAGGGATGGAAGGGAAGAAGGGATGAGGGAAGAGGGGATGGAGGGAAGAGGGAAGAAGGGATGGAAGGGAAGAAGGGATGGAAGGGGAGAGGGGAGAGGAGATGGAGGGAAGAGGGGAGAGGGGAGAGGAGATGGAGGGAAGGGGGATGGAGGGAAGAGGGGATGGAGGGAAGAAGGGATGGAGGGAAGAAGGGATGGAGGGAAGAGGGATGGAGGGAAGGGGGATGGAGGGAAGAGGGGATGGAGGGAGAGGAGATGGAGGGAAGAGGGAATGTAGGGAAGAGGGGAGAGGGGATGGGGGAAGAGGGGAGAGGGAAGGGGGATAGATGGAAGATGGGATGGAGGGAAGGGGGGATGGAGGGAAGAAGGGATGGAGGGAAGGGGGGATGGAGGGAAGAGGGGATGGATGGAGGAGGGGATGAATGGATGAGAGGAAACACTCACTACTCAAATTACGGGATAGAAAATGGTGAGGTGGGTCAGAACGTGCCAGAACTTTCCATGTGTCATTGATTAACTAAGTAGTGTTAAAGTGATTTAGAGATGACAAAGCTTCACATAAGGGATTGGGCAGACTATTCCTAAAGCATACATGTTTAGAAGTATGTTTGGAAAGCCAGTTAAATCCTGATTTATCAATTCACATTTTAAGTGCCATAGTGATTTATTTTACACTTAATACTGTTATTCACAAAATCATTAGGTAACTATGGAATACTGTATTCCCTGACTCAGAGAATTCAACAGAATGTTTGAACAATAAAACTAATGAGTAATTCATTATTATGTTATTACCAATTTACCCTGAAATTGGGGTGGCAGGTAGCCTAGTGGTCAGAGCAGTAACCGAAAGGTTGCTAGATCGAATCCCCGAGCTGACAAGGTACAAATCTGTTGTTCTGCCCCTGAACAAAGCAGTTAACCCACTGTTCCTAGGCCGTCATTGTAAAGAAGAATGTGTTCTGAACTGACTTGCCTAGTTAAATAAAGATAAGTCTACTGTTACAACACATTACAGTACTGTCGCTAAAAAAGATCAGTTCAAGTCAAGGAGCAATCACTTTGATTGCACAGTACAATATCATCTCTCTTGTTCAACGACAGACTTGAAACAACATGGAAATCAGTCTCTGAGTACATCTGCTTCCCAACGAAGCAAACCACCCACCCCACGTATGTTTGCCTTCTTCTTGTCTGACCCCACAGCCTCTCCAGAGAGGATCAAGAACATAACCCCACTCAGTCAGGGAAAATAGAAGGAGGCTTTGGGGTGAGACGATGTGTGTCTGAGTCTGAGGGGAGGGGGAAGCAATAGCCCAAAAGGTAAGAGAAAGAGAGCAGCCAAACACTCTTTGGAAACCAATGTGGCACCTGGTTTCTCTCAGTGTGTCTGTGCGTGCTGTGAGAGAGTGCATGCTGTGGAGACAGCAGGGGAGGCGGAGGGTGGGAGAGAGGGTCTTGTCAAGGACAAGGCCAAACCAGTTTTGTTTAGTGTGGCCTGCTGCGGCAGGGGAGGTGGATTCGGGCTATGGCTGCATTCAGGGTGGCTTGTGGGTCTGCCTGGAAGCCCCGCTCTGGGGCTAACTGATTAACCCTTCATTATGAAGGGAGCCTTGAGGGAGCAGATCCCTTCACCCAGAGCCCCAAGACCCTGATCATCTCCCTGCCTGCCAGACAGGCGGGCCTAAGCCAGGGCAGGGACAGGCCGAGGTGGGGGTGCAGGACTGGGGGTGGGGGGGTGGTGGTGGGGGTGGTGGAAATGAAGTATAAGCAGACGCAGGGATTGAGAGCAGGAAGTGATGATTTAAACAGAATGCCAGAGGCTCCCCGAACTCTAAAGTACCAGACTGGGGTCTTTCACCGGGTGAAGCTGCTATATCAATAAGCTACGTGTGCGTTTAAAGGAAAGGTAAGCCTTGCGTCATCCCACTTACCGGCCGGTGTCTACCATCCACTTAGTGTCTGGTTCGTTTGCCGCTACGGTACCTGGAGTGTACGTCAGTGGATAATGGGACTAATTGAGTTTTCATTTCTAAGAATCTATTGAAATTATCGTGAATATTCAAAAACGCCTGTACCTCACACACAACAGAGAAAATAAATGGACCTGCAGTTTATCATTCATAGATAGATAAATTGATACATTGGAGTATCACCTGCATTGTCAGGTCAAGTTGTGCTTTTATAATCTTAATTTGGTTATCAGAATCAGATATAGGTAGGTTTACCTTCAGGGAGAGGGTCCTTAAGACTAACAGAACGTTCTGTTTCTTCCACTGAACCATATCTAATGTGAGTGGCTGGGAGGAAACTTAAGCACCATAACCGTTTCAGCCCATCAATACCAGACCTTAATTGACCCTCTGCAGAGCAGGCCAGAGCAGTAATTAGCTGTTATCAGCTCCTTTCTCATAAAGCAGGTACTCTGGACGAGAAGGATTTAAAAGGACCGCTTGGTCCAATGAAGAAGGTCTCATCTTGGAGTGGGTTTTATTTCCAGTTCAACAGGACAGGCAGTGACTGAACATCAAAGTCCACATCTCATCCCTGTTGGTGAGATGAGATAAACGGTGTAAAAGCAGGTATCCCTGCAGCCTCTCCTGTTTACACAGTCATTATATTCCTTCCTATCAGCATCTGATCTAATGCCAGATTGCAGGGTAACTAGTCACTGTTGACAGAAGTGGCTAAAGTGCCATGGCAATGACAAGGATGTGGAAATAACAGGGTAAATCACAGGCCGCTATTCAATCAATCACAGATGAAAGAAAACAGCATTGTGGGTTCACTGAGAATGTTTAGGCTACATTAAATGTGTTAATGGGTAATGGTCTTTTTCCTGAATAGGAAATTAACTCCTCAACAGTCAAATCATGTCAGCTTGGGAAATGGATAGCCTGCCCAAACTATATAAAGCCACAGCAGCCGACAGCCTACAAACAAATTCAACCACACAAACACACACACAGTTACATTTCCAAGATCCATTTGTATAAGTCTCTCCATCTCCATTTTCTGACCAGCGTTCCTTTACCTATCTGCCCAACCCCAGACCAGCGTTCCTTTACCTATCTGCCCCACCCCAGGCCAGGTGGCTGTGCTCTCCGGTCCCATGCCTGGGTGCTCCTGCCCTGCAGCCACAGGCCAGGCAGAGGAGAGGCTCTGTTCGAGGGCCCTGTCTGTCCAACGTCAGGCTAAGTGCCTCTGACAGCCCACCCCACAGTTATTAACTGTGATCTGCCACCACAAGGCCCAGGCACCGCCGAGCTGAGGGGAGGCCCCAGAGAGAGGCTCCCTCCGCTAGCTAGCTCCCACACAAAGGCTGCTTTGACCCAGAGGCCCCGTGGCCCACCACCCCATCCCAGTCCTACAGCCCCCAGCCCCCATTCCCCTCCCCCCACACTAATATATATTTACAGCATTTCATATGCACATACAGTGCATTCGGAAAGTATTCAGACCCCTTGACTTTTTCCACATTTTGTTACATTACAAC
>NC_056454.1:39584065-39786565 GCF_018296145.1 Oncorhynchus tshawytscha
CTGAAATTCGTGAAGAACCGCCTAAGAACCTTCCTCACTCAAGAGAACCTAGAAGAGTTCCTTTTGATGGAAACAGAGAAGGAGATTCTTATGGGACTTGACAAAGATGACATCATTGACAAGATGGCAGAGAGCGGTGAGTTACTGGTTTACTAGTGGTAATTACTTCCGGGTTAATCTGAAGAAGCTATGTTATGTCTCTTCCTTAACAGGCTGACAAGGATGAAAGAACATTTGCTGTGAGTTAAAGATTTTGTACAGAGGCATGTTTTCTGGACTTTCATATTATACTTGCAGTTATGTAGCCAAAGTTCAATTTCATTGACTCAGTGTTTAGATGTGTTTATTTTTGTGCTGTTTGCTTTATGGACACCAGTGAGTGAACATTGTAATCTACATTTTTTTTGTAGCAGAGTGCTTTTTTGACTTTGGTATTAAACTTACTAACATTGTTGTAGCTTATGTTCAAGTTCAGTGAATGTGTGTGCGTGAAGATGCTTGATACTTTTGATATGCTGGATGCTTGAAATTAAAGATAATAATTTGAACATTTGAGCTAACTCTGTATATCTCATTCTCTTTTTAGAAGTGTATGCTAATAGTTTTGTGTGTCTAGCCTTGTACATTTGTATGTGCTATGATTGGTGTATTCCTAGAGAGTGTTTGAGGGTGCTCCCATAGCATACCTTGAGAACTCAGTGTTCAGATAGGCTACTTGTTGGTCAGTCCCAAATGTTTGTATTTTGTAATGTGGATAACATTCTTCCCAGACTAACATAGTGGCCAAATGTATAACCAGTTCTGTAAATTAGCGGCCTTGTGGTTTGCATGAACAGGGTGGCCTGGGATGGAGTCAAATTCCCGGCCTGAATGATTGTTTCAGTCCGCCCCTGGAGCAAAGTACAGAGATATCTGTGAAGGACCTCGGTGTTACTCTGGACCCTGATCTCTCTTTTGAAGAACATATCAAGACCATTTCAAGGACAGCTTTTTTCCATCTACGTAACATTGCAAAAATCAGAAACTTTCTGTCCAAAAATGATGCAGAAAAATTAATCCATGCTTTTGTCACTTCTAGGTTACTAGACTACTGCAATGCTCTACTTTCCGGCTACCTGGATAAAGCACTAAATAAACTTCAGTTAGTGCTAAATACGGCTGCTAGAATCCTGACTAGAACCAAAATATTTGATCATATTACTCCAGTGCTAGCCTCTCTACACTGGCTTCCTGTCAAAGCAAGGGCTGATTTCAAGGTTTTACTGCTAACCTACAAAGCATTACATGGGCTTGCTCCTACCTATCTCTCTGATTTGGTCCTGCCATACATACCTACACGTACGCTACGGTCACAAGACGCAGGCCTCCTAATTGTCCCTAGAATTTCTAAGCAAACAGCTGGAGGCAAGGCTTTCTCCTATAGAGCTCCATTTTTATGGAACGGTCTGCCTACCCATGTCAGAGACGCAAACTCGGTCTCAACCTTTAAGTCCTTACTGAAGACTTATCTCTTCAGTGGGTCATATGATTGAGTGTAGTCTGGCCCAGGAGTGGGAAGGTGAACGGAAAGGCTCTGGAGCAACGAACCGCCCTTGCTGTCTCTGCCTGGCCGGTTCCCCTATTCCCACTGGGATTCTCTGCCTCTAACCCTATTACATGGGCTGAGTCACTGGCTTACTGGGGCTCTCTCATGCCGTCCCTGGAAGGGGTGTGTCACCTGAGTGGGTTGATTCACTGATGTGGTCATCCTGTCTGGGTTGGCACCCCCCCTTGGGTTGTGCCATGGCGGGGATCTTTGTGGGCTATACTCAGCCTTGTCTCAGGATGGTAAGTTGGTGGTTGAAGATATCCCTCTAGTGGTGTGGGGGCTGTGCTTTGGCAAAGTGGGTGGGGTTATATCCTTCCTGTTTGGCACTGTCTGGGGGTGTCCTGGGGTTTTAGGCTGGGTTTCTGTACAGCACTTTGAGATATCAGCTGATGTACGAAAGGCTATATAAATACATTTGATTTGATTTGATATCCTTGATGAAAACCTGCTCCAGAGCGCTCAGGACTTCAGACTGGGGCGAAGGACAACGACCCTAAGCACACAGCCAAGACAACAACAGGACAGGACAACGACCCTAAGCACACAGCCAAGACAACGTAGGAGTGGCTTCCGGACAAGTCTCCGAATGTCCTTGAGTTGCCCAGCCAGAGCCCGGACTTGAACCCGATCTAACATCTCTGGAGAAACCTGAAAACAGCTGTGTAGTGACACTCCCCATCCAACCTGAAAGGATCTACATAGAAGAGTCATACCTAAAGCTATAATCGCTGCCAAAGGGTCTGAATACTTATGAATGTGATATTTCCATTTTGTTGTGTATTGTTTGTAGATTGATGAGGGGGAAAAATGATTTAATCCTTTTTAGAATTAGGCTGTAATGTAACAAAATGTGGAAAAAGTCAAGAGGTCTGAATACTTTCTGAATGCACTGTATATGTATACATAAAAATATATTTATAAAATGGCCCCATTCAAATGGCCCTGGACCCTGGACCCTAGACCCGGTCCTGACAGTCTGAGGTTTAGAAATGTCCTGCAGGGATTGTGACTCTACAAGCATATAAACCCTTGACATTTATTGGTAAAAGTATAGGGAAGAAGGAAAAAATTCTCTATGTATTGGCTGAGTGCACAACTGTACAGTTAAATTCATTGAGTTTGATCATTTAATGAGCGATTATGCCTGATAAAGGAACATGTGTACACACCACAGGCCTGCAAGCTGGAAGGCATGGCTTGACGTTGATTTGAAACACTGTCCATGCTCTTTCATCCTGATAGGTGGTTTATACCACGGTCCTCTACAGGCTCAAGAGAGACTGCCTCCCCTCCGCTGCCTCGAGTCACTACCCTTTCCCATGGGGCGACTGGGAGGCTCAGCAAGTCTCTTCAGCCACAAAATGGGTCATTAGACGACAGAATTGGGACATAAATAAATGCATGTTTGAGGGGAATAGGAAGAATAGACAGACATAATGACAGCTGACTATGTTTAGCCCAGGAGCATTTAGAAAAACAGCCCTTCTTCCTGCCTACAACCCCACTATTCACTGTTGAATAGCTGAGGCTTTTCCCTTCGAGGTGACTGGCTTTTCTACAGCAACATGACATGCACAGTGATGCTATGGCCGTCCCCAGCCGTGTTCAAACTAAGCTACAGCGAGAAGAGCAGAGGACACTGCTGACGTGCATCCTCCCTCACAAACGCTGCCTATTGTTTGCTTTATGCTCAGCCACAAATTGTAGGCTTTGTCCGTTACCATTTCTTTTTCGGGGTGCTCTTTTTTCTCTTGCTCGTTCCTCCCTTCTGAGACACATGTTGGTGCTGCATTGATAACCACACAGGGATGAAACAGATCGTCCCTGCTCCGTGGGTTTTCAGGCATACTATCTAATAAATATTCCCTGTGACAATTGATTAAATTTTAGTAACACAGAAAGCGGGACATTCTGAACGTTTGCATCAGTCTAAAGTTTGGACGTGTTTTTTAATTAAAGAAAAGATCAAGGCTGTGTGTAAAGCACACTCACATTATTTTTGAAAAAGACAGACTCTAGTAAATCTTTTCCAGAGTGTTCAAATTATTGAAAAACAATTTAAGCATTAAAAAACATTCTCCATTCTACATTAAAAGAGACTTTCAGTGCATCATTACTGTTTTGGGTTACTACTACTAGCAGTGCTACCATACTGAGGTCTTATCCCCGTGCTCTGAACCCCCCCCACACACACACTCACACTCTGAACCCCCCACACACACACACACACTCTGAACCCCCCCACACACACACACTCTGAACCCCCCCACACCACACTCACACACACACACTCTGAACCCCCCACACACACACACTCTGAACCCCCCACACACACACTCACACTCTGAACCCCCCCCACACACACACACACTCTGAACCCCCACACACACAGTCACACTCTGAACCACACACACACACACTCACTCTGAACCCCCCCACACACACACTCTGAACCCCCCCACACACACACTCTGAACCCCCCACACACACAGTCACACTCTGAACCCCCACACACACACACACACTCTGAACCCCCCCACACACACACACACACACTCTGAACCCCCCCACACACACACACACACTCTGAACCCCCCCCACACACACACACACTCTGAAACACACACCCCTGAACCCCCCACACACACACACACTCTGAACCCCCCCACACACACACACTCTGAACCCCCCCACACACACACTCACACTCTGAACCCCCCCACACACACACTCACACTCTGAACCCCCCACACACACACTCACACTCTGAACCCCCCCACACACACACACACTCTGAACCCCCCACACACACACACACACTCTGAACCCCCCACACACACTCACACTCTGAACCCCCCACACACGCACACTCTGAACCCCCCACACACACACACACTCTGAACCCCCCACACACACACACACACTCTGAACCCCCCACACACACACACACACTCTGAACCCCCCACACACACACTCTGAACCCCCCACACACACACTCACACTCTGAACCCCCCACACACACACACACACTCTGAACCCCCCACACACACACACTCACTCTGAATACCCCCCACTCACACACACACACACTCTGACCCCCCCCACGCACACATTCTGAACCCCCACACACACTCACACACACTCTGACCCCCCCCACACACACTCACACACACTCTGACCCACCACCCCCACACTCACGCACTCTGATCACCCCCACACACACACACTCTGAACCCCCTCACACACACTCACACACACTCTGACCCCCCACACACTCTGAACCCCCCCACACACACTCACACACACTCTGAACCCCCCACACAGACTCTGACCCACCATCCCCACACTCACATCACTCCCCCCCACACACACACACTCTGAAACCCCCACACACACACACACACACTCTCTCATACACACTCTAAACCCCCTACACACACTCTCATGCACACTCTCTGAATCCCCCCACACACACACACACTCTGACCCCCCCACACACACACTCTGAACCCCCCACACACACTCACACACGCACACACACTCCCTGAACCCCCGCCACATGCACTCTCTCCTCCACACACTCTGAACTCTCATTCACACCCCCCGAACGTTTGGCTCACACAGGGTCAGGCTCCATCCGCTGAGCACACTGAGCAGTCAGTACAGGTCAACATGGCTGCTGGCGCCATCTCTCTCTCTCCTCTCTCTCTCTCCCCTCTCTCTCTCTCTCCTCTCCCTCTTTCTCTCTCCTCTCCCTCCTCTTTCTCTCTCCTCTCCCTCCTCTTTCTCTCTCCTCTCCCTCCTCTTTCTCTCTCGCTCTCTCTCTCCCTCCCTCAGCCTCTTCCCTTCCCTGGCTGGCAGATTGTACAATTAGACATCACATCACGTGGTCCACTTAAAGAGTGTCATTGTTCTGGGTCAAGTGCACCTACGCTCTACTCACAGCCGGGTCCCACAAAGCTCTGAAGTGTTCTTGGACTGACTGAGGTCCCCTGAGGGGCTGCAGGGGAGGTCTTTCAGCCCATCATACAGGCAATGTCAGCCCATCATACAGGCAATGCTGCCTTATTGTGCCTTAGAGGGGTAGTTCATCATTTCAGAATCAAAGTTTGTCAATCCAGATTCCCTAAATGATACTTTCTAGGATACTTGGGATGAACTTACACTAAACCCTGACTTTAACCATCACACTTACCTAACCTTAACCATTTTACATTTAAACTTCAATGGGATAGGAGACGTCCCAAGGATCATGGAATCAAATCAAATCAAATGTATTTATATAGCCCTTCATACATCAGCTGATATCTCAAAGTGCTGTACAGAAACCCAGCCTAAAAACCCCAAACAGCAAGCAATGCAGGTGTAGAAGCACGGTGGCTGGGAAAAACTCCCTAGAAAGGCCAAAACCAAGGAAGAAACCTAGAGAGGAACCAGGCTATGTGGGGTGGCCAGTCCTCTTCTGGCTGTGCCGGGTGGAGATTATAACAGAACATGGCCAAGATGTTAAAATGTTCATAAATGACCAGCATGGTCGTATAATAATAAGGCAGAACAGTTGAAACTGGAGCAGCAGCACGGCCAGGTGGACTTGGGACAGCAAGGAGTCATCATGTCAGGTAGTCCCGAGGCATGGTCCAAGGGCTCAGGTCCTCTGAGAGAGAGAAAGAAAGAGAGAAAGAGAGAATTAGAGAGGGCACACTTAAATTCACACAGGATACCGAATAGGACAGGAGGCTGAGACATGAGGGGTCAGGAGACACTGTGGCCCCATCCGAGGACACCCCGGACAGGGCCAAACAGGAAGGATATAACCCCACCCACTTTGTCAAAGCACAGCCCCCACACCACTAGAGGGATATCTTCAACCACCAATTTACCACCCTGAGACAAGGCTGAGTATATCCCACAAAGATCTCCGCCACGGCACAACCCAAGGGGGGCGCCAACCCAACAAAAGCAAGGACCATTCCTAAATGAATGAGAAAGATAGTTACCATCTACAATTATTAAAGTAGACAGTGGCAATCTTTCTCATTCATTTGGATTGCAGGCCTATTTATGCAGCTGGATCTATAAAACTTTGCGGGACTTATACTCGTCTCACCAATAGACTACATTTGAGGTCTGAAAGCATCTGTGATTTATCACTGCCAGTAACTATAGGTGAAGATACATGGACTCGGTTGGGAATCTCCCTATGCAGCCAGAGCCATATCTAAAATAGACGGCTATGCAGCATGACATAGAGAGCGCTGTATGTTGTGCTAATTAGAGGTTAAACAGAGTCTTTATACACCCTAATCACCAACCAACCCTACTTGTTGGGTCTCATCCAGATTGATAATGACTAAAGGATGTGTGTGGTTGGCTGTGGAGGAGATTCCCAATACCACAGGGCTATCTCTGTGGGGGCTCATCATACACACAGACTGCACACAGATTTACACAGTTGTGTGCAGTTTGGACACAAAGCCATCATTGTAAGATGGGAGAAAATAAATAAATGCAATATCTGCATAATAAACCTGATTTACTGTCAGATATTAGAGATGTATTGGGTAATCAGTTTTGGGAAAGCACCTCCCAGACAAAGGAAGACCTCCCATGTATTCTCACACACACACACACAAATGCAGACAAATACACACACATGCAGCACACACAAACACATGCATGCTGGTGGGCAGATGCGCTCGTCACCACACTATAAAATCCCCATACTGAACTGAGTCATGTGGACATCCCCTGCTGCACCCAACCAGACAAACTCCCAGACAACCTTCCGGCCACTGTCCCTCCCACACGCGAGGTAGAGGGGTGGAGGAGGAGGGATGGGTAGATCATCTGGGGACAAAGTTGAGATTGACTCTGCATCCCAAAAGGCACTCTGTTCCTTATATTTAGGGCATACATTTTGACCAGAGCACTATGGGCCCTGGTCAAAAGTAGTGCACTATATAGGGAAGAGCACTATAGGCCCTGGTCTATAGTAGTGCACTATATAGGGAATAGGGTACCATTTGGGACGTAATCCTCAGTCGGTGACAGACAGTGTTACAGAATAAGTTGAACCAGCTGGGTCACAAAGAGGTCAGATAGAGTGGAGGTGTGGGTACAAGAGGTTAACAGCGTCCTACGGACCACATATACACACACACACACACAGTACGATACATAGACTCTCGCACACACACTGCCTGATCCTCTCATTCAAGCACATGATTAGAGACACCACATTCCTATAATCTGACCAATAAAGTCAGCCAATTACAGCAGTACAACCAGAACAAATGCGGGAGATAAGGACCTGCCCATCAACAAAATTCATAGATCACGAACAATCAATCTATAAAGCCATAACAATCATGTGAATGCAATTATATAACCAAGAGCTATGGGAGGTCCTGAGGCCTGGATATAGTGGACCAATGATTCCTCAAGGAGTGGTAGCAGCAGGCATCCTTGGCTGCTTTACATTCACTGCACACTTACCGCCCTCTACTGGTAACATATTGGAAAGGGCGATACCTAGTCAGTTGTACAACTGAATATATTCAACTGAAATGTGTCTTCCGCATTTAACCCAAACCCTCTGATTCAGAGAGGTGCAGGGTGGCTGCCATACTCGACACCAACGTGTTCGGCTCCCAGGAAATAGTGGGTTAACTGCCTTGCTCAGAGAGAACAACAGATTTTTACCTTGTCAGCTCGGGGATTCCATCCAGCAACCTTTCGGTTACTGGCACAACGCTCTAACCACTTGGCTACATGCTGCCAATTGGGCCCTTTACTGGCAACATGCCGGGCCCTCTCCTGGCGACATGCCGGGCCCTCTCCTGGCGACATGCCGGGCCCTCTCCTGGCGACATGCCGGGCCCTCTCCTGGCGACATGCCGGGCCCTCCCCTGGCGACATGCCGGGCCCTCCCCTGGCAATATATTGGCTCGCTTGTCTTTACCACAGCAGGCTTCTAAGGGGAGGATGGCACATAATGTCTGAAACGGCGCAAATGGAATGGCATCTAACACCTGGAACCCTTGTGTTTGATACCAGTCCTCTCCAGGCATTACCACCAGCCTGTTCTCCGCAATTAAGGTGCCACCAACCTCCTGTGGTCGCCATGTACATAGTGACTGATAGACATACTGGAGACATAGCTCACATCCTTAAATTGACACACTAAAATAATCCTTGAGTCATTATTTATATAAACTTTTAATTGAACTCTCAGCTGAAAGTACACTTCTCCCTCCTGTACTGTAGCACTCTGGAAAACAGTAGCCTCATTCCACCAGGAAGAGTAGTCCAGAGAACCTAGGTCTGTGTCTGACATGAAACCTTATTCCCTATCTAGTGTCCTACTTTTGAACAGAGCCCCATGGGGCCCTGGTCAGAGCCCCATGGGGACCGGTCGGAAGTAGTGTAATATACAGGTGGGGTGTCATTAGGGTGTCAATAGGGTGTCATTTGGGACACAGAACAGGCTGAAAGGAAGCCACAAGAGGTGTGGATGGTGGTGGGTGGAGCCAGAGTGTCTCTCCATGGTAAAATCCTACCCTGATGACGAGGTTATGCAAGGCAGCTCAACAGGTCCATTCTCTGTGGCCTCTCTTTCAACAGACAGAACACTCAAGACATTGCCCCCAAAGAAGACATCTAAAGATACGATCCAACTCAACAAAAGCAACAACAAAAATAACAATATGTAGTTTCTTTCCTATTTACAAAGCGTTTTGAGATTTTACTGGAAACATATATGACCGAAAACCTATAAATGACAGAATTGTTTAAGGTGTCAGAGGAGTCAAAATCACTCAAGATGAAATACCCTAGTACAGTATTACATCTGTAAAAGTTATCAGAACAACAGGGAGGCGAATAGTATTCCAGTCTTGCTGAGGTCCATGAGATGGTCCTTTGATTTCAGAGTCCTTTGCCTCAGTCCAGCTCCTCTTTTAGTGCCCCGTCAGGTGTGATAAAGGTTTAACATCAGATAGTGGGCTTTGATAATCAAACATGTCTGTGATAGTGGTTCACATTGGATGACAGTAGTTGAAATTGAAGGTGAATAAAAAAGACAAAGTAAAATGAGTGACAAAGAAATGGTGGTCGTAAAAAATTGGGACGAGGGCAAGAAAATTAAAAGTATAAATAGGGTGTAGATTCACCCTGTCAATGTGAAATATAACAAGGACATCTTTAAAAGAAAATAGACAATGTCAAGTCACCTTCAGAATGTAGATTAAAAAATAAAACAAATCAAGTCAACCCATCCTGAGAACAATCTGAAAATAAATACACCCCTGTGCTTGTTCCTTTGTGTGTTTTGTAGCACAGAACTCAGTCCAGATTCTGTCTGTTGGTGTGTCAGTATCCCTGTAGTCCGTTGTAAACCTTCTGTACCGATGCCTGCTTCAGAATCGCCCTCACTCCTGGAACAAAAGGAAGCCCCAATTGTAAATGACTATCCATTATGATCATAATTACATTTTTTCATAATCTTTCATATCTGAGAAGTTAATGTGTTCCGTTATTGTCTCCCTGTCAGTGGTGTAAAGTCAGCAATACGAAGACGATTTATTGAGATGTACATGTGTCGCTTACAGTTTTGGGGGGTGGGGGGACTGTTCTACTGTTGCCTCTGAGTCTTAATATGCATCAACATTACCCATACCTCGTATGTAACAGCTCTGATATATAACATGCAGTCTACTTTCTCCTGGCAACATTAACTCGAACTCATACGAAAATACATTACAAGTCACATCCCCCCACCCATCTTTATCGGCCTCCTCCTTACCCTCTTTCTGATTGTCATTCAGCTGTGTCTCTGGGAACTCGACGTCGAAGGAGACAATGAGAGAGCCACGGATGTTGTTGTTGTCGAAGTTGGGCAGGCCTTCTCCTTTCTTCCACACCCGAGCACCAGGCTTAGTGATCTTGTCCCTCACAATGTGGACCTGTAGTCAGAGGAGCAGTCAAAGTGTGTCACTGATTCCTTAGAATACCTTTAAGAATACACTTTATTATTATGAATAAATACTTTCTTTTCTAGACAGAACAAAAATGCATATTTTTTGCTTTTCAACCAGTCTTTTTGTGTGCTTTTTGAGAATGGGGCAATGATGGCTCAAGACAAGCTCCCCAAGCTCCCCTCCCCAAAACATTTCAGTACATGGCAGTAAAAGTGTATGCATGTATTTCTTAGCTTCACTCGTCCATAGTTACCTTATGGCCGTCCAGGTGTGTGATGTCCATCTCAAAGCCAACCAGAGCCTCCACCAGGGAGATGGTGACGTTAGTGTACAGGTCATCTCCTCGCCGCTCAAACACCGGATGTCTGTCAGTACACATACATTACTAAATCACGCTTCAACAAAACAGCTTCCACAATTGACAAGATGTTAGTTAACCAATAAAAGGCCCGGGGGGTGGTATATGGCCAATATACCACGCTAAGGGCTATTCTTAAACACAACGCAACACAGAGTGCCTGGATACAGCCCTTAGCCGTGGTATATTGGCTATATATCACAAACTCCCCGAAGTGCCTTACTGCTATTATAAACTGGTTAATAACATAATTAGAGCAGAAAGAAATATTGGTGGCGGTAATGCAAGTAATTTATGAAAGTTGCCAATCGCAATATAAAGTCAAGAGAAGAAAAAGCCTGGAAAGGATTATGTGTGGATTAATTGTTGGAGTAGAGGACCTTGTGCATTTCAGGTCAAATAACTCTTGTTTATATCCCAGGACAAGTTAGCTAGAAACAGCAAACTAGCTAAATAGGACAAATTAGCTAGCAAGTGCAAGCTAACTAGCTAAATTGCCATAAATGTTTAATGCTTTTCGACCTGTCCCCAAATTAATATAATTGGTTCAGAGTTTGTTTTGATATTTTAACCTGCGTGTCGTGATCGCGTTTGATGTGGGGGGACAAAAAAATACATGTATGCACGATGGCGCACGCGCGCAGCCGGTTTGGGTTCCATGTTAAGGTCTGTCCCTCCGACATTTGCAACATTGTTTCAGTATTCAGATCTCCAACTGTCCCATAGTAATGAACGTGTAGGGGTCGGCAGTCGGGACGAGAGAGGGAGGCAGGCAGCGTTTCTCAGCCAGTCTAAATGGTAAAAAATGATGCTAGCTGATTCATGGATATACAAAGAAAGGTCAATTGAAAAAAGTTCAAATGAAATGAAGTTCAGCTAGTTTGCAGTCTTTCCAGCTTCAGTTTGTGGTGATTGTGTTAGCTGTGTTGTTGGATAGATCCTCTGAACAACAGTGCCCTGACGATAGAGCACATTTTCTATGCCAGGTCAAATCGTGCCTCATTAGCTAATTGTTATGGATGTACCCAAATAAATGTCACGAGAAAACAGCTCAAACAAATGAAGCTCCTTTTGTTATTCTTTCTGCACTGTTTGACGGGAATATGTTAGCCGTAGTTGGCTAGCCAGCAAGCAAGGGATAAGAATGTTGCCAGCCAGTATGGTAATGGAACATTTAGAACGAACGACTGTCGCATCCATAGATACAGAACAAAAAGACTGAACGACTGGGTCACGTCCATAGATACAGAACAAAAAGACTGAACGACTGGGTCACGTCCATAGATACAGAACAAAAAGACTGAACGACTGGGTCGCATCCATAGATACAGAACAAAAAGACTGAACGACTGGGTCGCATCCATAGATACAGAACAAAAAGACTGAACGACTGGGTCGCGTCCATAGATACAGAACAAAAAGACTGAACGACTGGGTCACGTCCATAGATACAGAACAAAAAGACTGAACGACTGGGTCGCATCCATAGATACAGAACAAAAAGACTGAACGACTGGGTCACGTCCATAGATACAGAACAAAAAGACTGAACGACTGGGTCGCGTCTCTGGCAACCGAACCAATAGAACGAACGACCATCCGGTTTGAGTAGCAACCCTAGATTTGTTTCGGGACAATATCTTGTGGAAGGATTAAATAGTATGAAAAAAAAAATGCATCAAAATAATGCTTTCAATTAAAATATGTCAATCAATATTTTAATATGTTGGTAACCTGTTGTATAAAAGTGATAATGCCATCGAAGCCGGTGTTGAGGATATATTGGCACGGTTTGCTGGCCCTCGACGAACAACACCCATGCCAAATATACAGTTGAAGTCGGAAGTTTACATACACTTAGGTTGGAGTCATTTAAACTCGTTATTCAACCACTCCACAAATTCCTTGTTAACAAACTATAGTTTTGGCAAGTTGGTTAAGACATCTACTTTGTGCATGCAAATTCATTTTTCCAACAATTGTTTACAGACAGATTATTTCACTGTATCACAATTCCAGTGGGTCAGAAGTTTACATACACTAAATTGACTGTGCCTTTAAACAGCTTACAAAATTTAGAAGCTTCTGATAAGCTATTTGACATCATTTGAGTCAATTGAAGGTGTACCTGTGGATGTATTTCAAGGCCTACCTTCAAACTCAGTGCTTCTTTGCTTGACATCATGGGGGAAAAAAAATCAACAGAAATCATCCAAGACCCCAGAAAAACAATTGTAGACCTCCACAAGTCTGGTTCAACCTTGGGAGCAATTTCCAAACACCTGAAGGTACCACATTTATCTGTATAAACAATAGTAAGCAAGTATAAACACCATGGGATCACGCAGCCGTCATATCGCTCAGGAAGGAGACGCGTTCTGTCTCCTAGAGATGAAAGTACTTTGGTGCGAAAAGTGCAAATCAATCCCAAAACAACAGCAAAGGACCATGTGAAGATGCTGGAGGACACAGGTACAAAAGTATCTGTATTCACAGTAAAACAAGTCCTATATCGACATAACCTGAAAGGCCGCTCAGCAAGGGAAAAAAAACACCATAAAAAAAGCCAGACTATGGTTTGCAACTGCACATGGGGACAAAGATCGTACTTTTTGGAGAAATGTCCTCTGGTCTGATGAAACAAAAATAGAACTGTTTGGCCATAATGAACATCGTTATGTTTGGAGGAAAAAGGGGGAGGCTTGCAAGCCGAAGAACACCATCCCAACCATGAAGCACAGTGTTGGCAGCATCATGTTGTGGGGGTGCTTTGCTGCAGGAGGGACTGGTGCACTTCAGAGAATAGATGGCATCATGAGGACGGAAAATGATGTGGATATATTGAAGCAATATCTCAAGACATCAGTCAGGAAGTTAAAGCTTGGTCGCAAATGGGTCTTCCAAATGGACAATGACCCCAAGCATACTTCCAAAGTTGTGGCAAAGTGGCTTAAGGACAACAAATTCAGGGTATTGGAGGGGCCATCACAAAGCACTGACCTCAATCCTATTGACAATTTGTGGGCAGAACTGAAAAAGCATGTGCGAGCAAGGAAGCCTACAAACCTGACTCAGTTACACCAGCTCTGTCAGGAGGAATGGGCCAAAATTCACACAAATTATTGTGTAAAGCTTGTGGAAGGCCACCCGAAACATTTGACCCAAGTTAAACTATTTAAAGGCAATGCTACCAAATACTAATTGAGTATGTAAACTTCTGACCAACTGGGAATGTGATGAAAGAAATACAAGCTGAAATAAATCATTCTCTCAACTATTATTCTGACATTTCTGATTCTTAAAATAAAGTGGTGATCCTAACGGACCTAAGACAGGGAAGTTTTACTAGGATTAAATGTCAGGAATTGTGAAAAACTGAGTTTAAATGTACTTGGCTAAGATGTATGAAACTTCTGACTTCAACTGTATCCTCTAAACACCGGCTTCTCTGGCATTATCACTTAAATAGACACCGGTGTATCAAGTTCGCTAACAGGGAGAGGGAAAGAATAAAGCCTGTAGTGGACAGAAGGGTTGAGTCACATAAACACCACAAAACAGCTTCCACAACTGACAACCTACATCTTATATAATAGAGAGAGACAGGCTCCCTAACAGAGTGAGAACGTATTTGCATACAGCAAGCATATAAACTTCGCAAAAAAAGAAACATCCCTTTGCAAAGACCCTGTCTTTCAAAGATAATTCGTAAAAATCCAAATAACATCACAGATCTTCATTGTAAAGGGTTTAAGATAGGGGGCAGTATTTGGAAGTTTGGATGACTGAGGTGCCCAAAGTAAACTGCCTGTTACTCAGGCTCAGAAGCTAGGATATGCATATGCATGGTAGTATTGGATAGAAAACACTAAAGTAAAACTGAAAACACTAAAGTAAAACTGTTAAAATAATGTCTGAGTATAAAAGACTGATTTGGCAGGCAAAACCCCGAGGACAATCCACCCAGGGAAAAATTGAGGTCATTGGATATTCCAATTCTTTTCTATGGGAAACCCACATTTTTAGGACCCAGATTGCAGTTCCTATGGCTTCCACTAGATGTCAACAGTCTTTGAACAATTTCTAATGTTTTTTTTAAGTGAAGAAGTAGTCGTATTCTTTCTAAGTGTCACTCAGAAGGATTCTACTATTTTGGTGCGCGTGATTGACTGCGCGCTCCTTGATGTTTTTCTCCGGTATTGGAAATTTGATTGATTATTTACATATTAGGATACCGAAGGTTGGATAACAAACGTTGTTTGAAATGTTTGGACCAAGTTTACAGGTTACTTTTTACATTCCTTTGTAGGCATGTTGGGCGAGTTGGAACAGGTGTATTTCTGAATCAGACGCACCAAATAAAACAGACATTTTTGGGATATAAAGGACTTTATCGAACAAAAAGGCCATTCATTGTGTAGCTGGGACATTTGGGGATTGCAAAAGGATAAAGATCTTCAAAGATAAGCAATTTATTTTATAGCTATTTCTGACTTTCGTGATGAATCTGCTTGCTTAGAAAATGATTGTGACGCACTTGGTTATTTATCTCCGGAATTGAATATACTATTTTCTGTCTTAAAGTTTGTTTATTTACATATTAGGGTACCTGAGGATTGATTAGGAAAGTTGTTTGACATGTTTGGACCAAGTTTATTGGTCAAATTTGGGATTAATTCTGTTAGTATTTTGAACGAGGGGAAACCGGTGGATGATTGAATGAAGCGCGCCAAATAAACTTTTTGGGGTTATAAAGAAGGACTTTATCGAACAAAAGGACCATTTGTTATGTGATTGCAACAAGATGAAGATCTTCAAAGGTAAGGGATTTATATTATTGCTATTTCTGACTTTCGTGGTGCATCTGCTTGGCTGAATAATGTTTTTCATGCTTTTGTATGCGGGGCGCTGTCCTCAGATAATCACATGGTTTGCTTTTGCCGTAAAGCCTTTTTGAAATCTGACAACGCGGCTGGATTAACAATTAGTTTATCTTTTAAATTATGTATGACACTTGTATTTTCATGAAAGTTTAATATTACGATTTCTGTCATTTGAATTTGGCGCTCTGCAATTTCACCGGATGTTGTCGAGGTGGGTCGCTTGAGACACGCCTAGCCATAACAGGTTTTAAACACTGTTTCCCAATGCTTGTTCAATGAACCATAAACAATTAATGAACATGCACCTGTGGAGCGGTCGTTAAGACACTAACAGCTTACAGACAGCAGGCGATTAAGGTCACAGTTATGAAAACTTAAGACACTAAAGAGACCTTTCTACTGACTCTGAAAAACACCAAAAGAAAGATGCCCAGGGTTCCTGCTCATCTGCGTGAACGTGCCCTAGGCATGCTGCAAGGAGACATGAGGACTGCAGATGTGGCCAGGGCAATAAATTGCAATGTCCGTACTTTGAGACGCCTAAGACAGCACTAGAGGGAGACAGGACGGACAGCTGATCGTCCTCGCAGTGACAAACCACGTGTAACAACACCTGCACAGGATTGGTACATCCGAACATCATACCTGCGAGACAGGTACAGGATGGCAACAACAATCGCCCGGGTTACACCAGGAACGCACAATCCCTCCATCGGTGCTCAGACTGTACGCAATAGGCTGAGAGAGGCTAGACTGAGGGCTTGTAGGCCTGTTGTAAGGCAGGTCCTCACCAGACATCACCGGCAACAACATTGCCTATGGGCACAAACCCACCATCGCTGGACCAGGCAGGACTGGCAAAAAGTGCTCTTCACTGACGAGTCGCGGTTGACTCACCAGGGGTGATGGTCGGATTTGCGTTTATCGTAGAAGGAATGAGCGTTACACCGAGGCCTGTACTCTGGAGCGGGATCGATTTGGAGGTGGAGGGTTCGTCATGGTCTGGGGCGGTGTGTCACAGCATCATCGGACTGAGCTTCTTGTCATTGCAGGCAATCTCAACACTGTGCGTTACAGGGAAGACATCCTCCTCCCTCATGTGGTATCCTTCCTGCAGGCTCATCCTGACATGACCCTCCAGCATGACAATGCCATCAGCCATACTGCTCGTTCTGTACGTGATTTCCTGCAAGACAGGAATGTCAGTGTTCTGCCATGGCCAGCGAAGAGCCCGGATCTCAATCCCATTGAGCACGTCGGGGACTGGTTGGATCGGAGGATGAGGGCTAGGGCCATTCCCCCAGAAATGTCTGGGAACTTGCAGGTACTTTGGTGGAAGAGTGGGGTAACATCTCACAGCAAAAACAGGCAAATCTGGTGCAGTCCATGAGGAGGCGATGCACTGCAGTACTTAATGCAGCTGGTGGCCACACCAGCTACTGACCGTTACTTTTGATTTTGACCCCCCCTTTGTTCGGGGACACATTATTCCATTTCTGTTAGTCACATGTCTGTGGAACTTGTTCAGTTTATGTCTCAGTTGTTGAATCTTATGTTCATACAAATATTTACACATGTTAAGTTTGCTGAAAATAAATGCAGTTGACAGTGAGAGGACGTTTCTTTTTTTTTGCTGAGTTTAGATACAAGGTTTGAGTTGCATAGACAGCGGTGAGTGCAAGTAGGGAACATTCCAAAAATCTTTACCGGTGGAGGCTGCGGAGGGGAGGACGGCTCATAATAATGGCCTGAATGGAGTTTAATAGATGGAATGGAGTAAAGGATATCAAACATGTGTTTCATACCGTTCTATTCACTCCCTTCCAGACATTATTATGAGCCGTCCTCCCCTCAGCAGCCTCCACTGATCTTTACATAACACTAAATGTATTAGTGTTGACATAATGTCCTATACCAACAAAGCATGGCTCCTAGAGAGGTTAATAGTAGCCTGATTAGAACCACTATATTATTTGTGAAACATGGAAATGCTGCTCTTACTTCATAACTTTGATGCGGAAGCGTAGGTCCCCTGGCTCTCCATCGATGTGAGGTTCGCCTTGAGACAGACGTAGTCGTGAGTTAGACACTGATATCACTTGTAAACACTTGTTTTTATTTTTATGCCCATTATCCTGATGTTTGAGTAAGTAGCTTACCTTCCCCAATGAAAGGGTACTCCATCTCATCTCTCACTCCCTGTTCAATCTCTACCTCCAGAGTTCTCTCCTCATTCACCAGCCTGGGATTATAAGACATTATCATCCTCATCACATAAAGAAAGAACCCATTGACTCCTGTGTTAACAGTCTTAACCAGATGAACAGTCAATATGACAGTATAGAACAGAGGTTCCCAACCTTTCTCAGTTACTGTACCACCAACTATATTTTGTTCCACCTGGAGTACCCCTGAAGTATCCCCTCATGTGCATTTTACCAGTAGGCCTATGGTCTCATGAGTCTTCTCAAGTACCCCTATGGATAGACCAAGTACCCCCAGGGTCCTAGTACCCCTGGTTGGGAACCACTGGTATAAAACACATCTTTAAAATGTATCCATTTGCACAGACATTCTTTTTGTTGTTGTTGTTGCTTACAGCACCCAACCCAACATGCACATGACAGGGTAGGAACAGGACAGAGTCAACCACAAAGCAGCACCCCTGAAGCAGTGACTCACTTTATATTGGGACACTCATCACACACTACTTCCTGGCTCATCTGGAAGCGTCCAGGTCCGAGTTGCGTCGTCCTCATTTCCTGTCTGCAGTTGCATTTCCGTTTCCCAGGGGCCTCTTTGGCTACAGGCTTGTTACGAACAACCTGAGATGTACATATAGGTGATGAGATTAGGGCGTGTGTGTTGGAATAGGGTAGGCCTGGTGGAGCATACAAATTGTATACAGTGACCATGTCAGAATACTCGTACTTGTGTTCTAAATAGTAGCATTTTGGATATTTGAAAATAGAAAGTTCTATAGTAGGTGACGTATTTTTTAATTATTCAGTATGCTTTCAATGCCAGGATGTCATACTCCATTCAGCTTGATATCTAGTAGAATTCACTGCACACCATTGAAGAGAGTCGTTAGACAACAGCTGATAAATCACACAAGGTTACGCAGCGTACCAAAATTAACGAATGACGGGAATATACGATTGCGCATTTTAGATTATGCATTCTCAGTATGGAGGAGTCTAGTATGTTATTTTATACTTATTACATACATTTTTACTAAACAGTGCAAAGTAGGTAGTTTAAGTAAGTAGTAGGCAAGACAGATTTTGGATATGGACAGTATATACAGAACACAATAAGGGTTGATGTGTACCTCAACAAAGTTCCCAGAGTACACCTCTTCGAGTGTGACCTCCAGGTCCAGCACAATGTCATTTCCTCTGGGGATGTTCCTGTCCTGCTGTCCTTGCCGGTTTCCTCCAAACATGAAGCCAAAGTCACCAAAGAAACTGGAAGAGGCAACAGTGGGGTAAGAGACATTATTTGAAATGTAGCCAGTGCTTGACATAGACAGGAGCTCACAGGAGCTGAGTACCGGCACCTCAAATGTTCTACTGCTTGAGCTCCTGTTCCTCTTACAGAATATTATCTCAAAAGTATTGTGTAGATCCTGCACCTAAATGTAAACAGTTTGGGCACTCAAAATGTGCACCAGCACCTATACTGTACATGATGGTTTCAGAGTATATGATCTCAGTGCTTAACAATGATATCCTCATCATACTTGTGGGTATATGTCTATGTAGTCGCTCCGAGACCAGGCTTACCAGGGCTTTACTTTGTAATAAATGCTTAATACCAGGGTGAAGTGTGTTAAATTACAAGCTCCTGCCACAAGCAGTACTTGACTTGGACTGAAATAGTAACCTATTAGGTAAACTTCCTGTACCTGGAGAAGATATCATTGTGAGAACCATGGTGGCCCTCTTTCAGACCATCCTCTCCGTATGCATCATACTGCTTTCTCTTCTCTTCATCAGAGAGCACCTACAAACAGCACAACATCAGGGATGAACTCTTTTTACGTCACAAAATACTGAAGAGATCATGGTTGCTTTACATTAGCGACATGAAATTAACTTTAATTACAAATTCTTAACATCACATTTCACCCACTTAAATAGCTTAACCATGCAATATGTATCAATCATGAAATTGGATGATGTTTCAAATCTACGCGTTATCAGTGATCATGATGACACTGGTGAGATGCGCATCATGGAACGTTTCACTGAGCCGCTCCGAGTGCTCCACGTCGCGCTTTCATGAGAGAACACTGACCACAGTATGAGCCAATCAGAGGCAGCCACACGGTCTTCTTGGCCAATCAAAATCACTATGTCGTTTCCAACAACAACCAAATAGGTCGCTTCAGTTTCTTACAAAATACTTTCGTTTCGGTGCCTCGATCGATCGTAACGAAAATGAGATAGCATGCTGAAGCCAAATATTACTACACACCCAGATCAAATGACTATTATAAAAGGTTAATAAATTATACATAATAGAGTACTATCATCTCAACACTCAGTTGCCATTCAGTTCTTTTACATCTCTTCATGAGACTGACAATGATGTTGATGGGTATAGTTTCTGAGCTACACAAGACAAGATCATCATGGCATGATATTGATAGCACATATTGTAAAACGAAAGTGCCATGCAAATAACAATTACCGTAGAGATAAGTGATACAGGGGTTCACTTCCTACCTCATAGGCTGACCCCAGGTCTGCGAATTTGTCAGCAGCAGTTGGGTCATCTTGGTTTCTGTCAGGGTGCAGCTGGAGAGCCAGCTTTCTGTAAGCCTTCTTGATGTCCCTCACAGATGCAGACTTGCTCACCCCCAAGATCTTGTAGAAATCTCGCCTGTAGATAGAGGTGAAAATAAGAGAGGGTGTCTAGCTACCTACCGGATCTTAGATAGTTTCCCTTCATGATAGTGACAAGTGGAGTAGGGTTCACAAACGTGTGGTTTATCAGACTAAGAATCTTTGTGAAGTAAATAATTCAAAATGGGCATCACCCAGTCCAGAGTAATTCAGTTTTATATCCATTTTTGAGTACAAAGCCAGTTGAGCAAGTTCGCCCACTCTTCCATGTCATTCCCTCGAGTAGATACACACGATTCACGATACTGGAAACAAAGGATCTGGCAGGCTGATGTTCACTACTCTATGAACAAGGGCTTTATTTACAGTGTTGTTCACGTTGCTGAGATTGCTTATTTACCCCTCCAAATAGTAGCTAGCTAACGTTAGCTATTTTACACATGGAGAATGGGCTTCAGAAGCGTAGACCAATCACAATTAAACATGTGTACCAGCTAGCGATACCGCGTTTGAACCGGTTTGACCATTGCAGAGACGGTGTGTTCGGGTAATATAGAAGTACTTACCCTGCAAGCACTGCTGTAACGAAATAAAGGGCAAGACAGCAAACACTGCATAGATTCATCCCTTTAACGGCCATAGATACCAGTATCTTCAAGAAACCAACAGAACAACCCGGCGTTTGCGATACGGTTCCTTTCTGTCACTGATCCTTTTCCTTCCGTCAAATCAGAACCGCCCACATGCTGCCTGGAAGTCCCGCCTCCCGTGCTAACGCCCGCCCACCGTGTATATCAGAGGTACATCCTACATGCATCCAATAGAAAATATACTGCCAATTATATATATAGCTCTTAAAGCAACAGCAATGAAAGCCGGTGTACACGTTTTAAAATATCTTTGCAATATATTTTCTAGTAGATGAATGTAGAATGTGCATCGGATTCTTACAATATGCCCGGTGCCTTTCAGCAATATCGACAAAAAAAAGAACCGTCAAAATATTCTCCGTTTACGTCGGACTTGACGCACCACCGGGCAGTGCATTGTGCGCGCGACCGTCGCTCTGTGTAGTCGCGCGCAACAGATGAGAACCAGCAGTGGCGCCAAATAGGAAGAACGTCGAACGTTCTGTAGCTAGCTACGTGCTGATCACATTCACAGCATAGTAAACAAACCATAACCAAAAGCCAGGTAGCTAGCTAAATACTGTATAGTACTAAACTTTTTACTTATGAGGGAGCTTGATCACCAGTTACTTTTCCTGGAACTTCGAGGCAGGAGCAGAAATCCCTTGGGACTAGTGGAAACTTGCTGAACAAGCCAAGGTAAACTACGCATCAAGTGTTTTGTCTCTGCTAGTCTGACATCTTTGTATCAGCTGCTAAGCCATGTTGCTAGCTAACTAGCTCGCTAACGTTCCCCTGCTAAATAATAAATAAACAAAGCAAATGCTGTCAGCTACCTACAGATCATCTCTAGTGGCCAGTTGTTGTCATGGGAACATCCGGCGTCCACTCTGTTAGCCAGGAAGGAACAGCAGAGTCAGACAACACAGACATTTGCAATGGAACAAGCAGTCACATAAATAAAATAGAACATTATTTAGAGTGCGTTAGTGCACTAGTTATTTATAAAGGGGATATTCTGTTTACCCATAAGGTTCAAATTCAGTTTTTAATAATACAGCTAGTTAGTTGCCCTTTTAAATACGAGTTATCTAATAATACTGCAATATTGAACAGCAGACCAGAAGCCACCAATGAATGGGTGAACTCTTGTCTACAACCTTCTAAATTCAATGCACTACCATAGCTCAGATATCTCACCACACTCACTGTATGCTCACCCCTCTTTCTGACCTCTCACCCAGTTATTTTGTTCTTCCACTCCCTCCTCCTCCTGGCCCACTAACAGCCATGGACCAGGGTGGTGGTGTGGTGGTGTGGCCTCGCATGGAGCCCTTCCTCTTGGGGGCTCTGCAGGTGGCACCCCCTACCAAACTCAGCCTGCACTACCTGCGCAAGATGGCTGCCTACGTGCGCTCGCGAGAGGGCTGCTTCCCCATGCTAGGCTGGCTCATGTGGAGGCACATTGCCTGTGGCAAGCTGCAGCTCCCTGAGGACCTGGCCTGGCTCTACTTTGAGACCTTTGACCTGCTGGCTGGTCACCCTGCAGAGGAGAGGCTGGAGTGGGCTGAGAACCTGTCCCAGTGCTCCTCCCCCAGAGAGCTGGACCGCCAGAGGAGCAAGGTGAGCTGTGAGCACACTAGGGAGGGATGAGAAAAGGGCAGAGACCTGTATGACTATGTCCCCCAAGGATGTGTTGTCAGTTGGACTGTAATAATATCTATCCTGTTGTATCCTGCACTTTTTTTAGTTTAAACAGACTTTGACACAGGAGTCTGTCCATTATCCTTTTAGGTATTGTTTGTGACACTGACCTATGTCAAGTATTGGTTTGTGTTCAGTCTCTGTATTTTCCTGTTCTCTCTTTTCTAGTTGTGTGTGGACACGCTGCAGTTCCTCCTGTTCCTCTACATTCAGCAGCTGAACCGGGTGTCTCTGCGTACGTCTCTGATTGGTGAAGAGTGGCCAAGCCCCCGCTCTCGCTCCCCCTCCTCGGACCGCGAGGCAAAGACCAGCTCTCAAAATAAGGTCCTGTTGCTTTATATTGCTTACAAGTTTAACGGCAGGCTGAGAGTGTAAATGTACACAATCTGTTTTTACGATGAAGTCTCTCTAACCTATCTCTAAGCAAAACATATTTTGATGGTCTAGTTACTGACATTTTATTATAAACTGGGTGGTTTGAGCCCAGAATGCTGATTGGCTGACAGCCATAATATATCAGACCGTATACCATGGGTATGACAAAACATTTATTTTTACTGCTCTAATTATGTTAGTAAACAGTTTATAATTGCAATAAAGCACCTCGGGGGTTTGTGGTGTATGGCCAATATACCACGGCTAAGGGCTGTATCCAGGCACTCCACGATGCGTTGTGTTTAAGAACAGCCTTAGCCGTGGTATATTGGACATATACCACACCCCCTCGTGCCTCATTGCTTAAATATACTACCCCATTGCATTAGCTCCCATATCCATGCATTGTATCATTGTTCAGTCTTTTCACCCTGTTGCTGTGATCAGAACTGGGACGACCAGGCCCACCTGTCCTTCCTCCAGACCCACCTGTGTGAGCTGCTGGAGCTGCTAGTAGAACCAGGCCAGCTGTCAGGGTCTGGCCAAGCCGTGAAGGACAGCCAGGTCTCTCTGGAGGCTCTACAGGTGAAGCGAGGGAACATGGCCCGCATCCCAAATGGAAACCTATTCCCTATACAGTGCACTACTTTTGACCAGAGTCATCTGGGCTCTGTAGTAGTGCACTATATACGGAAAATGATGACTTTTGGATGCACTCATCCTCAACTATATATTCTTGTATAAAACAGTGAAAGGTTCCATAACATGTCCAATATGTTGCAGTGTTCATTCAGTTTTTATAATACAACAATTTGCCTTTTCAGTAAACAACAATACAATAACATATTTTCTCTACAGGGCCTCAGTCTGCTGCTGGAGGGCTCAGTGTCCCGCGGCCGGAACGTCCACCCCATCCACAAGCTGCTCTCCAGAGCTCCACTCCAGACCCAAGCAGGGTACTCCAAACTCAGCCGCTCCTTCTCCATGCACCCCCTGCTGGCATGGCTCAGACAGGCCCTCGTCCCCAACCCCTTTGGGATGTCAACCTGCCTGAGGTCTGGGAAGAAGCTGGCCTGGGCTCAGCAAGGTATCAAGCTACCACCCAAAGTAAACCCTGATGTGGATCATTCATTTATATTTAGATGCACAGTCAAATAAGGTGTGTTAGTATGTTTTATAGAAATGAGTGCGTTATCTTGTAACTGTTTTCTAGCTCACCTTTTTTCTGTTGGAGATGTAGAGAGCTATCAGGATTGAAGCATGGCTGTCTGTTCTCCTGTCCTCTAGTGGAGGGAGCTATGAAGAGAGCTAAGATCGCCCGGAACACCCACACGGCCCCCCCAGGCAGCAAGATGGTGCTGATGTCACAGGTGTTCAGACAGACCCTGGCCAAGGACTCAGACAAGCTAGCAGGAGCTAACGTCAAAATACACCGCTGCAGTGACGCCTTTATCTACCTCCTCTCTCCACTCAGGTGAGAGGTTCTCTACACATAGTCAGACTGGACACTACAGCTGTAGCATGCCCCGTCTATCAAATCAAATCAAATTTTATTTGTCACATACACATGGTTAGCAGATGTTAATGCGAGTGTAGCGAAATGCTTGTGCTTCTAGTTCCGACAGTGCAGTAATAACCAACAAGTAATCTAACTAACAATTCCAAAACTACTGTCTTATACACAGTGTAAGGGGATAAAGAATATGAACATAAGGATATATGAATGAGTGATGGTACAGAGCAGCATAGGCAAGATACAGTAGATGATATCGAGTACAGTATATACATATGAGATGAGTATGTAAACAAAGTGGCATAGTTAAAGTGGCTAGTGATACATGTATTACATAAGGATGCAGTCGATGATATAGAGTACAGTATATACGTATGCATATGAGATGAATAATGTAGGGTAAGTAACATTATATAAGGTAGCATTGTTTAAAGTGGCTAGTGATATATTTACATCATTTCCCATCAATTCCCATTATTAAAGTGGCTGGAGTTGAGTCAGTGTCATTGACAGTGTGTTGGCAGCAGCCACTCAATGTTAGTGGTGGCTGTTTAACAGTCTGATGGCCTTGAGATAGAAGCTGTTTTTCAGTCTCTCGGTCCCTGATTTGATGCACCTTTACTGACCTCGCCTTCTGGATGATAGCGGGGTGAACAGGCAGTGGCTCGGGTGGTTGTTGTCCTTGATGATCTTTATGGCCTTCCTGTAACATCGGGTGGTGTAGGTGTCCTGGAGGGCAGGTAGTTTGCCCCGGTGATGCGTTGTGCAGACCTCACTACCCTCTGGAGAGCCTTACGGTTGAGGGCGGAGCAGTTGCCGTACCAGGCGGTGATACAGCCCGCCAGGATGCTCTCGATTGTGCATCTGTAGAAGTTTGTGAGTGCTTTTGGTGACAAGCCGAATTTCTTCAGCCTCCTGAGGTTGAAGAGGCGCTGCTGTGCCTTCTTCACGATGCTGTCTGTGTGAGTGGACCAATTCAGTTTGTCTGTGATGTGTATGCCGAGGAACTTCTAACTACAAAAACAGATCCATTTCAGTAGAAATATCCCTTTTCTTAGATGAGATGGCATTCCCTGTGGTGTGTGTTTCAGGTCAGTGAGCCTGGACAAGTGTCGTAACAGCACGGTAGTCCTGGGTCCCATCGAGACCAGTATCCACATCCAGAGCTGTGAGAACGTCAAGGTGGTGTGTGTGGCTGGCCGTCTAGCCATAGGGTCCTCCTCCTACTGTACCATCCATGCCCTCACCCCCACCCGGCCTCTACTGCTCCCTGGGAACACTGCACTCACCCTGGGGCCCTTCCACACACATTACCCCTCCCTGGAGGATCACATGGCCAGTGTGGGTCTAGCTGTGGTGCCCAATGCCTGGGACCAACCCTTTCTGGTGGGAGTGGAGGGTACCATCCCAGACCCTGGATCCTACAGGCTGCTGCCGCCCGCTGAGTTCTGCCCCCTTGTGGTGCCCTTCAGGATGGAGGGGGATACGTGTGAGGTGCCGGGTGGGCTGCCATCGCTGTACCAGAAGGCCCATGAGGAGAGAGAGAAGAGTGTACAGGACTGGCAAAAGATGGTGAAGGATGCCCACCTGAACAAGTGAGTCATTAACAGAGAAGACCAAACTGCTAGATTTATTAACAATGAGAAATCTGACCTGGACTCAGAGAATGAAAACACGAACTGCTTCCCAGTATCCATGATCAATGTGAATTATGAAGCAACCCTTTTAAAATGTCTGATTTCCTACAGCGTTGTGAGCTCTGAGGGGTCTGGTAATGTTTCTCTTGTTCCTCTATTCAGTCATGCGTCTCTGTTTTCAGGGAGCAGCGGGGTCAGTTCCAGGCCCTGGTGGAGCAGAAGTTCCATGAATGGCTGTTGGAGTCAGGACACAGGCAGGAGCTTGATAGCCTTATCCCCCCCTGCATCGCATCCCAGGACCCCTCGGACAGCGACAGCCTGGAGGCCAGGACCAATGACACCAGACAGGAAGGGACATCTATACGGGAAGTGGGACAGACGCGTCTACCTTGCTGACTTTTGGGGGTTCTTGTTGATGGAGATCCCCATACAAAGCTCTTGCCTTTGCCTCACAGTCAGCAGTTTGCCTCAGCCACTAGCACCTCTAATCTCTTTGTTTGCCTGCTGTCTGTCCACAGTTCCAGGCAGGATCTGATCTGAGGATCAGTAGACTACAGAAGGAGGGTGGTCTGGTATAGACGACTGGCTCTGTTCTAGTCCCCTTCATCCAGCTGAGACTGTTGCGTCCCGATTCTCTACCCTTCTCCTGAAGTGTGTACTTGTACACTCCCTCTGATGTATTTAACAACGGTGCGGATGTGCAGGGTAGAGAATCAGGACAGAGCCAGTGGTCATAGAGCACTTGGGGTACAATACCATGGTACCTATTGTTAGCCACACTGGTTAGATCTGTGTAGTGTGGTGCCTCTGCAGTGGGTACTGTACTATTGAAATAATAGGGAATCAGGTTGTGCTGTTCATCCAGAGATTGACCTTGTCCAGTATGTAGAATAAATAAATTAATGTATTCATGTGATTGTACAGTATGTATGATATTGCGTCTTAATATGCCTTTTCTGGTAGCATAGGAGAGAGGGTGTGATGAATTTAAAGGTCTGCCTCTTCAACAAATTCCAATTAATTTAGTACCTTCCTAGCCTGAGTGCCAATCTATTGTGCTATCATGTCAACTCCTTACTACTGTTTCAAAATGATCGATGGAGATGACAAGAGCACACACAGATGTGGGACCAGGCTAGTACTTCCCTGGGATGGGTATTTGAAGCCTGTCGTCTTCAGACAACACGCACCTCTAAGAGGATGGATGACAGGGCACATTAGTGTAATGAGAAGAGAAACATGCCTTTGAGGGAGCAGTTCTACTCCATTATATGGGTCAAGGGACAGTGGACCTAAAGCAAAGATCTGTGTACTGTTAACATTAGCCTAGCATGGGCCAGAGGATGCTGATGTGTTAGGTAACCTAAGTCTATCCCTTCTTTGTTAGTCCTCTCCCTTTTCTTCAGTGTGTAGAAGGATGGATGATATTGTGGTTATGCCTTACTGCTGTAGCTTAGTTCTCAGTGACTTGCCTTTCAATTCAATTGCACTATGCTTCCCTGCATACACAATTACAATGGAATTCATTTACAATGGTTTCTAAGAGCACAATTTTGTTAGTTCTCAAGTGTTCTTTAGACATCAATAAACTATTAGTTTTTTTGCCTTGACGTGCCATTTTATGTGTTGTTGATGATTAGCGTACTTTCCTAGAGACCCTGTATATCGACCTCAATGTTTACTGTTGGACTGATCACACACCATTACAATTAGCTGTAGCACAGTCAACATGTGTAGAGATTACGCCAATGACCTTTTAAAAGGGTAATCTGAGGCGAGGACTGACCATCTGTAAGATCAAAATTATAGTTTGAACCATGTTTGAGGCTATACAGTGGTGGTTCACTACTACATTTTTAATATATATATTTCAACTACATTGTTTACAAACGTTGGATTAAAACAAGCTGATATTTGGTGTATGACAGTTGAACTAAGCTCATGAGGCCTTTACAAGTTATATTGTTCAAGAATCAATGGGTATATGTCATGAATTTAAATGTCAAATGTGTGTACCAATCCCATAATACCCTTTTAAATGCTCTCTACTTATGAACTACCTGGGAACGTTCCCAACCATACTGTCTTGGCTCTGTTCGGGCTCATGATATAGCTTGACTTTAATTATGCCAATTCAGGGCAAAGGGACTGTGAACTGGTACATCAACTATTTTTGGCTAAGACTGGAGGGGAACAGATGTGGCACAATTCCACCTCGGTGTCACTCTTTCCTTTGTCTCTTTTGAACATTCATTGGCCCTAGAGAAGGTATGGAAGAGATAGATTGGCCTGCATACTTGACAGATTTTCAGAATTCCATGCTTCTAAATGGCCTTCTAGTGTAATGGAACTTGTGTCTGATATCCGTCTCCAAGCACACCCACACACCTCTCTGCCCTGCTGTTGTTAGTTGAACACGTGACTACGTCTGGAGAGAACTTGTGCCACTTCAACTATTGGGAGGACAATATTATCCTGCATCGGGGCAGACTGTTGGCATGAGGTGGTGGGCACAGTGGGCATAGACTGGGTGGTGGTGAGGGGAGCAGGGGGGCATACAAGGTGGGTCTGTGTTGTGGTGGGTATGGGGGTTGAGGTGATTTGGGGGCATACAAGGTGGGTCTGTGTTGTGGGTATGGGGGTTGAGGTGAGTTAGGGGGTAATACAAGGTGGGTCTGTGTTGTGGTGGGTATGGGGGTTGAGGTGAGTTAGGGGGTAGTACAAGGTGGGTCTGTGTTGTGGTGGGTATGGGGGTTGAGGTGAGTTAGGGGGTAATGCAAGGTGGGTCTGTGTTGTGGTGGGTATGGGGGTTTAGGTGAGTTGGGGGGCATACAAGGTGGGTCTGTGTTGTGGGTATGGGGGTTGAGGTGAGTTGGGGGGCATACAAGGTGGGTCTGTGTTGTGGTGGGTATGGGGGTTGAGGTGTGTTGGGGGGGCATACAAGGTGGGTCTGTGTTGTGGGTATGGGGGTTGAGGTGAGTTGGGGGGCATACAAGGTGGGTTTGTGTTGTGGTGGGTATGGGGGTTGAGGTGAGTTGGGGGGCATACAAGGTGGGTTTGTGTTGTGGGTATGGGGGTTGAGGTGAGTTGGGGGGCATACAAGGTGGGTTTGTGTTGTGGGTATGGGGGTTGAGGTGAGTTGGGGGGGCATACAGGATGGGTCTGTGTTGTGGTGGGTATGGGGGTTGAGGTGTGTTGGGGGCATACAAGGTGGGTCTGTGTTGTGGTGGGTATGGGGGTTGAGGTGTGTTGGGGGCATACAAGGTGGGTCTGTGTTGTGGTGGGTATGGGGGTTGAGGTGAGTTGGGGGCATACAAGGTGGGTCTGTGTTGTGGTGGGTATGGGGGTTGAGGTGAGTTGGGGGCATACAAGGTGGGTCTGTGTTGTGGTGGGTATGGGGGTTGAGGTGAGTTGGGGGGCATACAGGATGGGTTTGTGTTGTGGTGGGAATGGGGGTTGAGGTGAGTTGGGGGCATACAAGGTGGGTCTGTGTTGTGGTGGGTATGGGGGTTGAGGTGAGTTGGGGGCATACAAGGTCGGTCTGTGTTGTGGTGGGTATGGGGGTTGAGGTGAGTTGGGGGGGCATTTCAGAAAACCAGCAGAGAGGGTGTCAAAGGGCACCATGTTACCATTATGCTGTAATCCCACTTTGCTTTTCTGGAAAAAACTGATTTTGAAAAAAATAATTTTGCACGCCCAATTTTTCAGTTTTTGATTTGTTAAAAAAGTTTGAAATATCCAATAAATGTCGTTCCACTTCATGATTGTGTCCCACTTGTTGATTCTTCACAAAAAAATGCAGTTTTATATCTTTATGTTTGAAGCCTGAAATGTGGCAAAAGGTCGCAAAGTTCAAGGGGGCCGAATACTTTCGCAAGGCACTGTATTTTAGGTTGGGAGAAGCCATTAACTGTGTGAAAAGGTAGATGTGTCCTACAGTGCAAATTCAGAGCATTTAACAAGCATAAGAACCTAAAGTCAACCCAGTCACTCCCCTCTGATTTCTTTGGCTTTCTTCCAGATTGTCTTTTTACGAGTATAAGAACTTACAGGGCCATTGTTGAGTGTGACAGCAACTGCACAGACTTCCATTCCTACCTGAGCCGCTGTAACTCCCTCCGTGTGGAGAGTCGTGCTTGGGTGGTCTACGAGAGGCCCAACTACATGGGCTACCGGGGGGGGTACCCTGAATACCTGCGCTGGATGGGCCTCAACGACCACCTCGGCTCCTGCAAGATGATCCACTTTGTAAATCAGCCACTGCCTCAATCTCAGTCCTAGAGGGCATATGCAAGATGGGCATATTAGGCATCCCAATCCCAATGAAGCCGAGCACAGGACAGGACAGTGACAGTTCCCCCCGACCTCAGGGCTTGGCCAATGAAGATCAATACCAGCATATAGCACTGATCACACTGATCGCTATGGGCTGACCTAGTGCTGGCAGAATCAGACATACACTTCCACAGTAGAATCAATACATTTTGCAACTTTGACACAACAATTCTGCAGAATATAGTGGTGGATATATTCTCTATAACACAGGAAGTATTGTACATTTTACAGTAGATATGTGGCAATTATTTATTTCAGAAAGAGTCAGCAAAAGTAGTGCACTCCATATGTGCTCTGGGTCATTAGACACCATTAGACATGTACCTGTCTGGGGTTGGACACGACTGGTTATTCCTGTAACTGTGTTATGGCCTACTATGTACTGTTGCTATGGTTACACCTCTTGGTTTTTTTCCAGAACATGGGTGTTCCTTTAAGAGGAGTTAGCAGGATGACATGTGTGGTTATTTTTGTAAAGTACCAAGGATGGTGGTTAGGGTCCTACATGTATGCACCTGTCTTAGTTGAAAACATGTCTGTCTATTTGAACTATTTCTGTGTCCATGCCCTAATAGGAAACCAAACTAAACTTAGTGCAAGGCAATAAGATAAAGGTGGCTAAATGCCAGAGGGGATGGGTCATTAAGAGGAGTTACTATGAGTGTGACGTGAGGAGTAATGTATAAAACGTGTGTGCCAAGAATGGAAGGGAGTTGTTACGTTGTAAAAAAATAAAAAGTCCATTTGAACTCACAGTATTTGTGAAATATGATTGACTGAATATTTCCAGGACAGAAGCCATAAACATACATACAACAGGGGGATTCAACAGCGGGGGATACAACAGGGGGGGATACAACAGGGGGATTCAACAGGGGGGATTCAACAGGGGGATACAACAGGGGGATACAACAGGGGGGATACAACAGGGGAGATACAACAGGGGGATACAACAGGGGGATACAACAGGGGGATACAACAGGGGGATACAACAGGGGGATACAACAGGGGGATTCAACAGGGGGATACAATGGGGGGGGATACAACAGGGGGGGATACAACAGGGGGATACAACAGGGGGGATACAACAGGGGGGGATACAACAGGGGGATACAACAGGGGTGGAATACAACAGGGGGATACAACAGGGGTGGAATACAACAGGGGGATACAACAGGGGGGGGGGATACAACAGGGGGATACAACAGGGGGATACAACAGGGGGGATACAACAGGGGGATACAACAGGGGGATACAACAGGGGGATACAACAGGGGGATACAACAGGGGGGGATACAACAGGGGGATACAACAGGGGGTTACAACAGGGGGATACAACAGGGGGGATACAACAGGGGGATACAACAGGGGGATACAACAGGGGGATACAACAGGGGGATACAACAGGGGTGGAATACAACAGGGGGATACAACAGGGGTGGAATACAACAGGGGGATACAACAGGGGGATACAACAGGGGGATACAACAGGGGTGGAATACAACAGGGGGGATACAACAGGGGGATACAACAGGGGGATACAACGGGGGATACAACAGGGGGATACAACAGGGGGAATACAACAGGGGGATACAACAGGGGGAATATAACAGGGGGAATATAACAGGGGGATACAACAGGGGGATACAACAGGGGGATATAACAGGGGGATACAACAGGGGGATATAACAGGGGGATACAACAGGGGGATACAACAGGGGGATACAACAGGGGTGGAATACAACAGGGGGATACAACAGGGGGATACAACAGGGGGATACAACAGGGGGATACAACAGGGGGTACAACAGGGGGATACAACAGGGGGAATACAACAGGGGGATACAACAGGGGGAATACAACAGGGGGAATATAACAGGGGGAATATAACAGACATTGTAATAAAAAGAGATTTCTCAAGAATATAAAAACATTGTGTTGGTGATGGATTGGTAGACAAATAGATTTTTAGAATGAACAGAACATTGACAAAACAGAACAATACCAACCTTACATCGTAGCCCCCAAAACTAAATTACAATCAGAGTAAGAATCTCCCTACATATCCCTCCTCTCTTTCTCTTACACCACATCCCCTCCCCTTTCTTTCCCAATCCCTTGCCTTCACCTCCACCTCCACTACTACCACCACCCCTCACCCCCATCCCCACCACGGCAAAGTGACTGGGAATATGGCAGAACACAAACAGTGTAGTTATTCCCTTCGCAAGGCAATCAAATAGGCAAAACGTCCGTATAGAGACAAAGTGGAGTCACAATTCAACGGCTCAGACACGAAACGTACACTACCGTTCAAAAGCTTGGGGTCACTTCCATGAAAACATACATGAAATTAGTTGCAAAATGAATAGGAAATATAGCCAAGACGTTGACAAGTTTATAAATAATGATTTTTAATTTAAATAATAATTGTGTCCTTCAAACTTTGCTTTCGTCAAAGAATCCTACATTTGCAGAAATTACAGCCTTGCAGACCTTTGGCATTCTAGTTATCAATTTGTTGAGGTAATCTGAAGAGATTTCACCCCATGCTTCCTGAAGCACCTCCCTCAAATTGGATTGGCTTGATTGGCACTTCTTATGTACCACACGGTCTAGCTGCTCCCACAACAGCTCAGTAGGGTTGAGATCCGGTGACTGTGCTGGCCACTCCATTATAGACAGAATACCAGCTGACTGCTTCTTCCCTCAATAGTTATTGCATAGTTTGGAGCTGTGCTTTTGGTCATTGTCCTGTTGTAGGAGGAAATTGGCTCCAATTAAGCGCCATCCACTGGGTATGGCATGACGTTGAAAAATTGAGTGATAGCCTTCCTTCTTCAAGAGCCCTTTTATCCTGTACAAGTCTCCCAATTTACCACCACCAAGCACCCCCAGACCATCACATTGCCTCCACCATGCTTGACAGTTGGCGTCAAGCAGTCCTCCAGCATCTTTTACATTTTCCGCGTCTCACGAATGTTCTTCCTCGTGATCCGAACACCTCAAACTTAGATTCGTCTGTCTATAACACTTTTTTTCCAATCTTCCTCTGTCCTGTGTCTGTGTTCTTTTGCCCATCTTAATCTTTTCTTTTTATTGGCCAGTTTGAGATACGTCTTTTTCTTTGCAATTCTGCCTAGATGGTGAGGGTAGGCAACAACATCTCCTCCCCGCTGATCCTCAACACTGGGGCCCCACAAGGGTGCGTTCTGAGCCCTCTCCTGTACTCCCTGTTCACCCACGACTGCGTGGCCACGCACGCCTCCAACTCAATCATCAAGTTTGCGGACGACACAACAGTGGAAGGCTTGATTACCAACAACGACGAGACGGCCTACAGGGAGGAGGTGAGGGCCCTCGGAGTGTGGTGTCAGGAAAATAACCTCACACTCAACGTCAACAAAACTAAGGAGATGATTGTGGACTTCAGGAAACAGCAGAGGGAACACCCCCATCCACATCGATGGAACAGTAGTGGAGAGGGTAGCAAGTTTTAAGTTCCTCGGCATACACATCACAGACAAACTGAATTGGTCCACTCACACAGACAGCATCGTGAGGAAGGCGCAGCAGTGCCTCTTCAACCTCAGGAGGCTGAAGAAATTCGGCTTGTCACCAAAAGCACTCACAAACTTCTACAGATGCACAATCGAGAGCATCCTGGCGGGCTGTATCACCGCCTGGTATGGCAACTGCACCGCCCTCAACCGTAAGGCTCTCCAGAGGGTAGTGAGGTCTGCACAACGCATCACCGGGGGCAAACTACCTGCCCTCCAGGACACCTACACCACCCGATGCTACAGGAAGGCCATGAAGATCATCAAGGACATCAACCACCCGAGCCACTGCCTGTTCACCCCGCTGTCATCCAGAAGGCGAGGTCAGTACAGGTGCATCAAAGCTGGGACCGAGAGACTGAAAAACAGCTTCTATCTCAAGGCCATCAGACTGTTAAACAGCCACCACTAACATTGAGTGGCTACTGCCAACACACTGTCAATGACACTGACTCTACTCCAGCCACTTTAATAATGGGAATTGATGGGAAATGATGTAAATATATCACTAGCCACTTTAAACAATGCTACCTTATATAATGTTACTTACCCTACATTATTCATCTCATATGCATACGTATATACTGTACTCTATATCATCGACTGCATCCTTATGTAATACATGTATCACTAGCCACTTCAACTATGCCATTTGGTTTACATACTCATCTCATATGTATATACTGTACTCGATATCATCTACTGTATCTTGCCTATGCTGCTCTGTACCATCACTCATTCATATATCCTTATGTACATATTCTTTATCCCCTTACACTGTGTATAAGACAGTAGTTTTTTGGAATTGTTAGTTAGATTACTTGTTCGTTATTACTGCATTGTCGGAACTAGAAGCACAAGCATTTTGCTACACTCGCATTAACATCTGCTAACCATGTGTATGTGACAAATAAAATTTGATTTGATTTGATTAGAAGGCCAGCATCCCGGAGTCGCCTCTTCACTTCAGAATAGAAAGAGGAGTGGAAGGGATGCTGGCCTTCTAGGCAGAGTTCCTCTGTCCAGTGTCTGTATTCTTTTGCCCATTTTAATCTTATATTTTTATTGGCCAGTCTGAGATATGGCTTTTTCTTTGCAACTCTGCCTGGAAGGCCAGCATCCCGGAGTCGCCTCTTCACTGTTGACGTTGAGATGGGTGTTTTGCGGGTACTATTTAATGAAGCTGCCAGTTGAGGACTTGTGAGGCATGTTTCTCAAACAAAACACTCTAATGTACTTGTCCTCTTGCTCAGCTGTGCCCGGGGCCTCCCACTCCTCTTTCTATTCTGGTTAGAGCCCGTTTGCATTGTTCTGTGAAGGGAGTAGTACACAGCGTTGTACGAGATCTTCAGTTTCTTGGCAATTTCTCACATGTAATAGCCTTCATTTCTCAGAACAAGAATAGACTGACGAGTTTCAGAAGAAAGTTCTTTGTTTCTGGCCATTTTGAGCCTGTAATCAAACCCACAAATGCTGATGCTCAAGATACTCAACTAGTCTAAAGAAGGACAGTTTTATTGCTTTTTTTTTTTTAACCTTTATTTAACCAGGTAGGCTAGTTGAGAACAAGTTCTCATTTACAACTGTGACCTGGCCAAGATAAAGCAAAGCAGTGTGAACAGACAACAACACAGAGTTACACATGGAGTAAACAATAAACAAGTCAATAACACAGTAGAAAAAAATAAAAAAGAGTCTATGTACATTGTGTGCAAAAGGCATGAGGAGGTAGGCGAATAATTACAATTTAGCAGATTAACACTGGAGTGATAAATGATCAGATGGTCATGTACAGGTAGAGATACTGGTGTGCAAAATAGCAGAAAAGTAAATAAATAAAAACAGTATGGGGATGACGTAGGTCATTTGGGTGGGCTATTTACCGATGGACTATGTACAGATGCAGCGATCGGTTAGCTGCTCAGATAGCAGATGTCTAAAGTTGGTGAGGGAAATAAAAGTCTCCAACTTCAGCGATTTTTGCAATTCGTTCCAGTCACAGGCAGCAGAGAACTAGAAGGAAAGGCGGCCAAATGAGGTGTTGGCTTTAGGGATGATCTGTGAGATACACCTGCTGGAGCGCGTGCTACGGGTGGGTGTTGCCATCGTGACGAGTGAACTGAGATAAGGCAGAGCTTTACCTAGCATGGACTTGTAGATGACCTGGAGCCAGTGGGTCTGGCGACGAATATGTAGCGAGGGCCAGCCGACTGGAGCATACAGGTCGCAGTGGTGGGTGGTATAAGGTGATTTAGTAACAAAACGGATGGCACTGTGATAAACTGCATCCAGTTTGCTGAGTAGAGTATTGGAAGCTATTTTGTAGATGACATCGCCGAATTCGTGGATCGGTAGGATAGTCAGTTTTACTAGGGTATGTTTGGCGGCGTGAGTGAAGGAGGCTTTGTTGCGGAATAGAAAGCCAACTCTAGATTTGATTTTAGATTGGAGATGTTTGATATGAGTCTGGAAGGAGAGTTTACAGTCTAGCCAGACACCTAGGTACTTATAGATGTCCACATATTCTAGGTCGGAACCATCCAGGGTGGTGATGCTAGTCAGGCATGTGGGTGCAGGCAGCGAACTGTTGAAGAGCATGCATTTGGTTTTACTAGCGTTTAAGAGCAGTTGGAGGCCACGGAAGGAGTGTTGTATGGCATTGAAGCTCATTTGGAGGTTAATCAGAACAACAGTTTTCAGCTGTGCTTACATAATTGCAAAAGGGTTTTCTAATGATCAATTAGCCTTTATAAATGATAAGCTTGGATTAGGTAACACAACATGCCATTGGAACACAGGAGTGATGGTTGCTGATAATGGGCCACTGTACGTCTATGTAGATATTCCATGAAGAATCTGCCGTTTCCAGCGACAATACAACATTGTCTACACTATGTTTCTGATCAACTTTATGTTATTTTAAAAGGACAAAAATGTGCTTTTCTTTAAAAAAAACAAGGACATTTCTAAGTGACCCCAAACTTTTGAACTGTAGTGTGTATGGCAGGGTCTACAGACAATCACGGACTACACAAGGAAAACCAGCCATGTCGTGGACACCGTCGTCTTGCTTCCGGACAAGCTAAACACCTTCTTCACCCGCTTTGAGGATAATCCAATGCCACCGATGTGGCCCACTACCAAGGACTATGGGCTCTCCTTCTCCGTGGCCGACAAGAGTAAGATATTTAAGCGCGTTAACCCTTGCAAGGCTGCCGGCCCAGACGGCATCACTAGCTGCATCCTCAGAGCACGCGCAGACCAGCTGGCTGGTGTTTACGGATATATTCAATCTCTCCCTATCCCAGTATGTTGTCCCCACATGCTTCAAGAGGGCCACCATTGTTCCTGTACCCAAGAAAGCAAAGGTAACTGACTAAATGACTATCGCCCATAGCACTCACTTCTGTCATCATGAAGTGCTTTGAGAGACTAGTCAAGGATCATATCACCTCTTACCTTACCTGACACCCTAGATCCACTTCAATTTGCTTACCACCTCAATAGATCCACAGAAGATGCAATTGCGATTGCAATGCACACTGCCCTAACCCATCTGGACAAGAGGAATGAATACCGATGTAAGAATGCTGTTCATTGACTATAGCTCAGCATTCAACACCATATTACCCTCCATGCTCATCATTAAGCTTGGGGCCCTGGGCCTGAACCCCGCCCTGTGCAACTGGGTCCTGGACGTCCTGACGGGCCGCCCCCAGGTGGTGAGGGTAGGAAACAACACCTTCACTTCGCTGATCCTCAACACTGGGGCCCCACAATGGTCCGTGCTCAGACCCCTCCTGTACTCCCTGTTCACCCATGACTGCGTGGCCACGCACGCCTCCAACTCAATCATCAAGTTTGCAGATGACACAACAGTAGTAGGCTTGATTACCAACAATGACGAGACAGCCTACAGAGAGGAGGTGAGGGATCTGGGAAAATAACCTCTCACTCAAAGTCAATAAAACAAAGGAGATGATCGTGGACTTCAGGAAACAGCAGAGGAGGCACCCCCCCTTCTACATCAACGGGACCGCAGTAGAGAAGGTGGAAAGCTTTAAGTTCCTCGGTGTACACATCACTGACTAAAATGGTCAACCCACACAGACAGTGTGGTGAAGGCGCAATGGTGTGTCTTCAACCTCAGGAGGCTGAAGAAATTTGGCACCTAAAACCTTCACAAACTTTTACAGATGCACAATTGAGAGCATCCTGTCAGACTGTATCATCACTAGCCCATTAGACTGCTGCCTATATACATAGACTTGAAATCGCTGGCCACTTTAATATATGGAACACTAGTCACTTTAATGTGTTTACCTATTTTGCATTACTCATGTCATATGTATAGCCAGCTGAAGAGTTCCATCAGCCACTCCTGGCTCCAATCACCTATTTGGACCCGTTTTACTGCTGATGCGGAGCCCCACCGGGCCTTCACGACTGGACTACCGACAGTACCCCCTACCCGACGCGTGGCTCCAGCCGCAGGACGCCGACAAGATGAGGATCCCAGGGATCAGGAGCGGACCGGTCACCTCTGCTAAGGCGTGGGAGCATGACGACCTAGAGCGCCGGAGAGATCATACGTGACAGTATCCCCTACCCGGCGCAGTCGGCTCCAGCCGCAGGACGCCAACCACAGGGACGATCCCGGGGATCGGTCGCCTCCGCTGAGATGCAGAAACCTGACGAACCGGCTGAGGAGTAAGAGCCTCGGCTGAGGCATGGGGACCTGTTCATCCAGTTTACAAACGGCTGAGGCCTCCCAGGGAGCTCCAGCTCCAACACCCGGACCCAACATCGCCTCCAACACAAAAACAGAGGAGTAAGAGCCTTGGCTGAGGCATGGTGACCTGTTCATCCAGTTTACAAACGGCTGAGACCTCCCAGGGAGCTCCAGCTCCAACACCCGGACCCAACATCGCCTCCAACACAAAAACAGAGGAGTAAGAGCCTCGGCTGAGGCATGGGGACCTGTTCATCCAGTTTACAAACGGCTGAGGCCTCCCAGGGAGCTCCAGCTCCAACACCCGGACCCAACATCGCCTCCAACACAAAAACAAAAAAAACACTCCCTGATGCTTCACTTTGTTGAGTCGTCATTCTGTAACGCTGAGAGTCACTGACCCTGAGAGTCAGTGTTTTAATCAAATAAACGAAACATGAACCGAAACATTAACAACACACAGATATGAAACAAAAACAATGAATCTGCTAAACACGTGTATGTGACCAATAAAATTTGATTTGACCCTATTACTGTGAGTCCTATCCTATTACTGTGAGTCCTATCCTATTACTGTGAGTCCTATCCTATTACTGTGAGTCCTATCCTATTACTGTGAGTCCTATCCTATTACGGTGAGTCCTATCCTATTACTGTGAGTCCTATCCTTTTACTGTGAGTCCTATCCTATTACTGTGAGTCCTATCCTTTTACTGTGAGTCCTATCCTATTACTGTGAGTCCTATCATTTTACTGTGAGTCCTATCCTATTACTGTGAGTCCTATCCTTTTACTGTGAGTCCTATCCTATTACTGTGAGTCCTATCCTATTACTGTGAGTCCTATCCTTTTACTGTGAGTCCTATCCTATTACTGTGAGTCCTATCCTATTACTGTGAGTCCTATCCTTTTACCGAGTCCTTTGTGACTTAATGGAGGTCTCACATGAAATAAAAATGTGTCTGGTAAGCAGATCTGATATGTTGGTACTTCTTTGTGTGTCTGTGTGAGTGAGTGTGTAGGGCTGCCTGACCCAGTTGCACCTGACAACCAGGCCTCATTGAGGCTGGATAGCATTATTTTGTCAGAAAGACATGGCCCTGAACTGCTGCAACCCAAAGGAAGATGTACTTCTGTATGTGTAACTCAGCCACTGACTCATTTTGGTGAAAGCTAGAGGGAGCAATCTTTTCTGTTGGAATCATATAACAGGAGTACGGCAGACTAGGGGAGGATCTCAGTGAATCTATTTTGTGTAGCCCATGACAGTGTGTACAGTGAATCCATGTTGTGTGTGTTATCTGTGACCGTGTGTGCACTACATACAGGGATGTAATATAACTGGGTCAAAGCCTACTCAGTGTCCAGGATGAGCTCCACGCTGCCCCCTGTGGTCAAGTCTGTAACAGCAACCCCTAGAACACCCTCACTCCTCCCACAAACTCAAGCCAATTACAAATCACATGGGCACAGTGGGAATATCGACAACGAATTGAGGATGGTGCCAGAGTTAAAGCAACCCTTTGATTTAGCAGAACAATATCCTGGGCTTATTTAGAGGAGGACTACGGAGTCTGAAACAACTTATCTGTCCATTAACTCACTCCATGTTAAAACAATATGCAAAACACAAAGTGACACGATGCTTTGAAATCAATTATCTCCCGAGTGACACAGCGGTCTAAGACCCTGCATCTCGGTGCAAGAGGCGTCACTACAGTCCCTGGTTTGAATCCAGTCTGAATCACATCCGGCCGTGATTGGGAGTCCCATAAGGCTGCGCACAATTAGCTCAGCGTCGCCCGGGTTCGGCTGGGGTAGGTCATCATTGTAAATAAGAATTTGTTCTTAACTGACTTGCCTAGTTAAATAAAATAAAAAGTGTTTTCCTGTTTGAGTTGTTGCAGCTCCACACCTGGGCACTAGAGGGGACTGGAGCTGCAGTCTCTCTCAGCAGAAGCCTGTGGTGGTGGTAGGCCCCAGTAGGACTGTATCCCTCAGTGGAACACTTCCTCTACCCAGACCTCCACAGATCACCACCCATCCTTTAGATGGACAGGCTGAATTAGAGAAGCGGGGCTCAGGCAACGCTGCCCTCATATAAAACACACAGTCAAAGATCAGTGATATTATATTTCTTTAATGTAAGCAGCAGTGGAGGCTGCTGAGGGGAGGACGGCTCATCACTAAAACAGAGAGGCTGCTGAGGGGAGGATGGCTCATCACTAACACAGAGAGGCTGCTGAGGGGAGGACGGCTCATAACTAACACAGAGAGGCTGCTGCCTACATACAGACATGAAATCATTGGTCACTCTAACAAATGGATCAATAGTCACTTTATTAATGCAACTTTAAAAATGATGTTTACATATCTTGCATTACTCATCCCATATGTATATACTGTATTTTATACCATCTACTGCATCTTGCCTATGCCGCTCGGTCATTGCTCATCCATATATTTATATGTACATATTCTTATTCCATCCCTTTACTTAGATTTGTGTGTATAAGGTAGTTGATGTGGAATTGTTAGATTATATGTTAGATATTACTGCACCGTCGGAACTAGACACACAAGCATTTCGCTACACTTGCGTTAACATCTGCTAACCATGTGATGTGACAAATAACATTTGATTTGAATAGTGGCTGGAACGGAGCAGATGGAATGGCATCAAACCATGTTTTTGATTTATTTGATACCAGTCCACCTATTCCGCTCCTGCCATTACCACAAACCTATCCTCCCCAATGAAGGTGCCACCAACATCCTGTGGTAGGCAGGCTATGTTCCCCACAGCGAGGTAATGCAGGAAGGTACTATAATGAACAGCAGAGTAAACAAACAGACCTCGGTCCAACGCTGGTCATCAAGATACAGTGCATCCTCAGCCTCGTTCTGTCCTTCAAACACAAACAGGAAGTTCTGACCTGCGAGGGAGACTCTAAAACAAAGTCCCATCAGTAATCCCTGCTGCTGACAAACTGACTTTAGATCCGCCTGTAAGGGTGCTCACCTTCCTGCCTCTGTCTTGGTTGAGGCAGGTTGCCAGCGCAGCTCATCTCCTTCAAGGGGAGCCTCAATGAGGCCTGGTTGTCAGGTGCAACTGGGTCAGGCAGGTCACAAGGGTCATAGCTCACTCTGAAAAGGGTTCTGATTGGGTGGAGTGGAGAGGAGCGGCCACCAAACGCCACAGCTCCCCACCGAGGGACAGATGGTACAGTGTGATACAGTTGGACACCTGGGAGAACAGAACCTGATCAGGAACAACTCTGAGCCGTTTAGCCTATACCTAGAGCCAAGAGTTTATCGAAGTGATGTAAAACTCTGACCTCTAATAGCACTCCAGTCAGATCCATTCAGCCCGTCTGACCCCAGTCAGATCCATTCAGCCCTCTGACCCCAGTCAGATCCATCTGACCCCAGTCAGATCCCTCTGACCCCAGTCAGATCCATTCGTTCCTCTGACCCCAGTCAGATCCATTCGTTCCTCTGACCCCAGTCAGATCCATTCAGCCCGTCTGACCCCAGTCTGATCCATTCGGCCAGTCTGACCCCAGTCAGATCCATTCAGCCATCTGACCCCAGTCAGATCCATTCAGCCCTCTGACCCCAGTCCATAGATGACTCCACACAAACACATCATCAACCACCATTGGCTCTGATGAGGATCCAAGCTGCAGGCCCTCTACCCGAACCCCCCACTGAGCAGCACCAGCCCAAGACCCAGTAAGGGTAGAGGCCATCCTCAGACCCTCCACACACAGCTCCCCATGCATGGGCTTCACCACCAGGGAGAGAGGGCTCAGCGCTGACCTTGGGGGAGGGGACACTATGGGGGTCGTCACAGGGGAGGACATGTCAGACATCCCACAATCTCTGTGATGATACTGGCATTAGTGTTGAATGAAATGAAAAGACAGAATGGAAGAATAAATGGCTGAAGTTAACTGTAGGCGGCACTAAAATATATGTATTAAATAGATACATTTCACACCTCAGGGGGATAATGAAGTATGTCAATCAGCAGCGGAGAAAATAAATGCATACGGTACAAGACTAAAACATGGGCATTACATAGCTAGCTACTGTACAAGACTAAAACATGGGCATTACATAGCTAGCTACTGTACAAGACTAAAACATGGGCATTACATAGCTAGCTATTGTACATTGTACCCACAGCAGAGCATGGTGTGAACCCACAGCAGAGCATGGTGTGAACCCACAGCAGAGCATGGTGTGAACCCACAGCAGAGCATGGTGTGTACCCACAGCACAGCAGGGCTGGTCAGGGAGACTATGGAGGCAGTGAGGAGAGCATTTCTACACAAAAAGAGACATGGAAAATATGGTCCAAATACTTTTTTTTTTTAAATGACAGTTTCCAATGCTGTGCTTCTCTCTGATGAGTTGAGACTGAAGTACATCAGCACGGTCATTGGACAGGCTAGTCAGGACCGATTAGATTAGAGTAACTCACCTCAAATTCATCAACTGGTTCCAGGATCTCAACTCTACAGCTCTACAACACCTGGAAACAGAGTTTGTGTTATATTTGGCATGGCAATGACCATAGGATTTGGCAAAACAGCACAAACAGACCTTGGACCAGGCTAAGCTTACCTGTCTCCTGGGGCAGCATTCTGTCAGCCACAGAAACGGCTTGACACAGTGGTCTACAGCTCTCCAGCGTACATAGTAACCCCATAGTAACCCCTGCACCAGAGATACAGTAGAAACACAAACAAATACATAGAGGAAGGTCATTCTAACTATACAAATCTATTGAGTGTGTGTGTGTGCACATGTTATGTTTCTATCTTAGCGACCTGTTGATAAGAGGGGATCTCCTAAACTCCTTAAACACAAACTGCTTCAGGTAGTCATCCAGGAAGTAACGCTGAGCTACAGCAGACACCTTACTGAGCACACTGCTGTCGTTGGTCCCCTGCACCTGACACAGCAACAACACAACACAGTCACAACAGTATAATGACATATAGCTAGTAGCCACAAACACACAGTTTCCAAATTACAGACAAACTAATGAACAGAAAGGGCAACTGCATAACAGCAGTTATTACACTGCTATACTACTGATATGATTGCTATACTACTATTGCTCCAGTAATATTATGGCAGTTGCTGCATTAGATGTAAAGTCAAAGAGCAGAACATCAGAGCATCTATCCCCTGATGTTGCTTTTCTTTTGTTGGTTACTGGCATTATCAGAACATCTGTCAATGAATTAGCTAGCTAGCTCACTTGTTCGTTTATTCATTAACACGTGTGCAGTTCTTCTTTCGCCAATGTTATTGGAAGAGAGATGGACCTATTGATTATTTAACTTACGTCACCTGAAATTAAATCAATTAGTAAATGAATTCAGGAGCTGGTTACATTGTTTATACAGATAAATAGAGAGAATTGTTTTGATTTTGCAGCTTTGTCACGTGACGCCAGAGCTAGAACAACGAGGGTTAGTTAAACAAATCTTTGGTGACGCTTAGGTTCTCTCCGGATGAAAAGAGCACAGTTATGTTGATCAAAGCTCTACTGCGCCGTCCTGTGGTACGGAGGGAAATGTGTCTTTGTTCAAAGTCAGGTCAGATACTTCTATGTAGGGCATTATAATCTCTGGCAAAACACTAAGTAAAGGTTTAACTGTGACCTCACCTATCTATGAAAGATTGCCAGGATAATAATAATACATTCACCCGAATCAAATCCATGTTGACATAAGAGAAAGGTAATTGCCAACAACGAAATCTGATCATAGAATGTGAAAACTTTGGATGAAGGCACATGTGTCAAGGGCTTCTAACAATCGCAGATTACAAAAAGAATGCCAGTCACGTCGCGGACACCAACACCGCTCTACCGGACGAGGTAAACACCTTTTTCTCACGTTTCAAGCAAAACGACTAAGCTGCCGATGAGAGCCCCTGAGGACAACAAGGGTTACGTGCTCGTAAGGCTGCCGGCCAAGACAGCATCAGAGCACCCTCAGAGCATGTGCAGACCAACTAGTTGGTGTGTTTTCTGACATTTTCATAAAAATGCCCAAGAAAAGGAAAGTAATTGAACTAAATGACTATCGACCCATGAAATGCTTTGAGAGGCTAGTCGAAGACCAAATCATCTCCTCCCTCCCCTCCCCAACACACTCGACCCTCTCCAATTCGATGACCGCCCCGACAGATCCATTGCCATTGCACTGCCCACTGCCCTCACCCACCTGGACAACAGAAATGCATACGTGACGATGCTGTTCATCGACTACAGCTCAACCTTCAATACCATAGCGCCCTCTAAACTCACCACTAGTTGTTGCAAAGGGTCTGAAATTTTCCATGGGAAATTAAGCCCAGGAATTTGGGGAATTTTGCTTAAATTCATTTTCAAAAATGACCTTATAACAGTGAACCTTTTTTGTGGGATACACATAAGGCAATTCCAGGTCTTGTGGCATATTTTGGTAAAACTATCCCCAATTTAATGGAATTGCAATCCACTGCATGCACAGTGCATTCTTCCATCACATGTACAGTGCATTCTTCCATCACATGTGCAGTGCATTCTTCCATCACATGCACAGTGCATTCTTCCATCACATGCACAGTGCATTCTTCCATCACATGCACAGTGCATTCTTCCATCACATGCACAGTGCATTCTTCCATCACATGCACAGTGCATTCTTCCATCACATGCACAGTGCATTCTTCCATCACATGCACAGTGCATTCTTCCATCACATGCACAGTGCATTCTTCCATCACATGCACAGTGCATTCTTCCATCACATGCACAGTGCATTCTTCCATCACATGCACAGTGCATTCTTCCATCACATGCACAGTGCATTCTTCCATCACATGCACAGTGCATTCTTCCATCACATGCACAGTGCATTCTTCCATCACATGCACAGTGCATTCTTCCATCACATGCACAGTGCATTCTTCCATCACATGCACAGTGCATTCTTCCATCACATGCACAGTGCATTCTTCCATCACATGCACAGTGCATTCTTCCATCACATGCACAGTGCATTCTTCCATCACATGTACAGCTGCTTCTCAAGATCTTGCACACTACTGAGATACTATTGATCCCACACTACTACACTGTCTGAGCCAAGGACTACATGCTTTCTGGTAAGTTTTGATCACAATACTGGGTGGGGTGAATATATATATGACATACATTATTTTTTGTTAACTAGTAATTAGTAGCCTACAGCAAAGTGTGTTTAAATAATTTCTAATTTGTTAAACATTTCTGCTAGTTAGTTGTTGCTACCATGTGGGTTTTAGCTTGCTTGAGCCTGCTAACTGAGGAGTGTTAATTCACCTGTTTCCATACGTTTAATTTTAAAACATTTATCTTACAAAGGAGTTGTTTAATCTAACTGCTTAACTATTTATCTGTACATGGAATTGTATTTGGGTTTTAAAAAATATAGATATATATTCTAATCTGTACAGGAAAATGCCACAGGCACTATCTGATCTGTGGAGACGATTCACTCCAGCTAATGTAGAAGGAAAAACTGTGTACATTAGCAAATACTGTGCCAAATCATATGTGAAGAATGCAACAAAGATGCAGAATCATCTGGGAAAGAGCATAAAATTCCATGAGCGGTCACAACAAGCAACCTCTGACAAAACTCCTTCTACTTCTATTTGAAGTGAAAATGATAGATCAGACACCTTATCGATAGCAACAGCTCATGGTCCTCCTGGAATCAGGAGTTTATTTGACTCAATGGAGGAACGTAGTCAGAGAAATGCTGATGAATGTCTTGCTTGAGCTGTGTATGAAACTAGTTCACCTCTGATGCTCACAGGGAATGTGTATTGGAAGAGATTTCAGAATGTTCTTCGCCCAGCATACAGCCCTCCAACCAGACATGCTTTATCTACTCATTTGCTGGATGCAGAGTTCAACAGAGTTCAAGTGAAGGTCAAGCAAATCATAGAGAAAGCAGACTGTATTGCAATCATCTCTGATGGGTGGTCGAATGTTCGTGGGCAAGGAATAATTAATTACATCATCGCCACCTCTCAACCAGTATTCTACAAGAGCACAGACACGAGGGACAACAGACACACCAGTCTCTACACTGCAGATGAGCTGAATGCAGTCATCAATGACCTTGGACCAGAGAAGGTATTTCCACTGGTGACAGACAATGCTGCAAACATGAAGGCTGCTTGGTCTAAAGTGGAGGAGTCCTACCCTCACATCACACCCATTGGCTGTGCTGCTCATGCATTGAATCTGCTCCTCAATGACATCATGGCACTGAAAACAATGGATACAGCGACCTGTTGATGAGCCAAGGAAATGGTTAGGTATGTGAAGGGTCATCAAGTTATGGCAGAAATCTACCTCACCAAGCAAAGTGAAAAGAATAAGAGAACCACTTTGAAGCTGCCCAGCAACACACGTTGGGGTGGTGTTGTCATCATGTTTGACAGTCTCCTGGAGGGAAAGGTGTCTCTCAAAGAAATGGCCATATCACAGTCTGCCGATATGGACAGCCCCATCAAGAGGATCCATCTGGATGTATTTTGGGAGAGAGTGGTAAGCAGACAGTTTTTTTTTTCTTACCTTCATTTAAATAGGCAAGTCCGTTAAGAACAAATTCTTATTTTTAATGACGGCCTAGTGGGTTAACTGCCTTGTTCAAGGGCAGAACCACAGATATTTACCTTGTCAGCTCAGGGATTCGATCTTGCAACCTTTCGGTTACTAGTCCAACACTCTAACCACTATCCTACCTGCCGCACCAGTTTTCCTGAAACCTATAGCAGTAGCCACTGCACGGATTGAGGGAGACAATGCCATCCTGTCTGATGTTCAGACTCTGCTTGTAGATGTAAGAGAATAAATCCATACTGCCCTAACCACTTCACTGATGCTCCAAGCAGAGGAAACTGCAGTTCTGAAATACATCAAAAAGCGTGAAAACTTCTGCCTGAAGCCCAAACACACTGCAGGGTACATGTTGGACCCCAATTATGCTGGCAAGAGCATCCTGTCTGATGCAGATATCAACAAGGCCTATGGTGTCATCACTATCATGTCTCGCCACCTTGGCCTGGATGAGGGCAAGGTTATTGGCAGCCTGGCAAAGTACACTTCCAAGCAAGGGCTTTGGGATGGAGATGCAATACGGCAGTCGTGCCAACATATCTCATCAGCCACCTGGTGGAAGGGACTTTGTGGATCTGAGTTTCTTTCCCCTGTTGCCTCCATCATCCTCCAAATCCCACCAACATCAGCTGTCTCAGAGCGCAACTGGTCCTTGTTTGGGAACACACACACCAAAGCACGCAACAGGCTGACCAATAAAATGGTTGAAAAATTGGTGGCCATACGGGCAAATTTGATGCTTTTTGAGCCTGACAAGTTAACCTCAACAAGGTTGAAAAGTGACCGTGAAGATGAGGTCTCAGAGTCTGATGTTCAAGAGGTGGACATTGAGCAGGTCCAGGGAGAAGACATGGAAGCCTGAGAGGAAGACAACCAAAGCTTTAGTTTCTCGACTATCATTTTACAGGTGTATGTTGAAAACGTTTTTTTGGGAGATGTGATGGATCATTGGGGATCATTCAATATTCTCTTTCTTTGTTGTTCAGTGAAATCATCCCATGTGAAGAGTCAACTCATTTAATCAAAGTTCAATTTGTAACTATTTGTTTTTTCTATTGGAAGGATTTAATCATTTGCAATTATGTATCCTTATGATAAGATAAAAGGTTTATGTTTCTGTCTCCATATGATATTGTAAATATATCCAATGCAAAAAACATCTACATCGAAATGGTATTAATATTAATTTGCATATACTTCCGTTAATTCCCACAGAAAGTTTCCACCTCTGAATATTCCCCAAAATGTGCAACCCTACTCACCACAAAGCTCAAGGCCCTGGGACTGAACTCCTTCCTATGCAACTGGGTCCTGGACTTCCGGATGGGCCACCCCCGGGTGATGACGATAGGCAACATTAACCCCGCCACAATGATCCTCAACATGGAGGCCCCACAACGTTGTTTCCTCAGTCCCCTCCTGTACTCCCTGTATACCCACTACTGCATGGCTTCACACAGTTCCAACTCCATCAAGTTCCCCGAAGACTCGACAGTAGTAGTCCTGATTACCAACAACCTCAGGAGGCAAAAGAAATTCAAAATGTCCCAGAGTGCCCTCAATGTTCTACAGAAGCACCATTGAGAGCATACTGACGGGCTGCATCACATCACTGCAGCTCCACCGCTACTGAACATTTGTAAACATGAGTATATTATTATTATTTTTGTATTATTGTTTCATTCACACTCTTGGAGCTTTAGTATTTCACTGTACACTGCAACTACATCTGCGACCCTGTGCATGTGACAAAATAAAAACAATCTAAATCTTAACTAATGTAATCTGCTGCCCCTCTCATTGAGTATCTCAAAATGAAGACGACCGGGGTACTGCAGGCTGCCATTATCAACTCAATGATCCTTTTTACTTCGTCTGTGTGCGACTTTAAAGTAATTGGTTAAGGAAATACATCTGGTGAAATAGAAGCAATTATTTGTACCACGATTGTGTTCGATTTGTTTTTATAGACGGATATCCACGAATATTGACCACGAAGTTCGCCATTACCCCATTCACTATAATTTCACAATGTAATATAATGGGCAACCTGTTTTCTGAAACAATGCCTGCAGTACCGCGGTTAGCCTTCAATTTGAACTCTTCAATGCGAGGGGGCAGTCGTTTTCCGCTGCGTCTGATTAAAGGTAGGTAGCCGAGTCGAAGTCCATTCTCTACATGTGTACACCTCATGTACATTGGTCCTCATTTAGCTTCGAATAATTTTGTTGTGATTAAACATTTCCATAATAGGCACAATAGACCATTCAGATACAGAGGCATGAAATTACAACCCAACCTATATGTATTAGCTACTGCAGTTCTGTTCTGATGCGGTTGTAAAGAAACAGTTTAAAGACATATTTTTGGTAATGAAAAACAGTCTGTTTTGAGACTGCGGGCCTTTGCACCTGACGAACTAAAACGTGGAGGAATGCGGTTATCTATCTGTTTAAGAAAATCGAGAATGCGACACTGACTGCGACTGCGCGAATTTGCAGGAAGTGTTAATAGTCGTTTTACCAGCTGATATATTGTCAACAGTCTCAAGACGGGGACCTCTGATCGTTTCAGAGAGCGCCGATATCGTCACTGGTATGTATTCATATTTTTCTACTCCCCGAGTGTACATATGGGATGTGGAGCTGCAAGAATGAAAGTGAGACGGCCGTCGAACCAGAGCTGGGGCGGATTTGGCTTAACCGCAGCAAAGTGACTGGGCTTCAACGGAGTCCATTCTGTACGGAGATACAGCAGTTTACAGATAAAACAGACGATACCTGCATAGCGCCTATTTTAATATTCATACCCCGATGTAAAATAAAATATACAGCTAAATGCTTAGCAGATAATGAAAAACAATGGCATACGGGGTTTGAGCTCTCGTGGTAATGAAAGTGAAAACACTGTGCGTGCTGTCACTCCACTGAAATGACAATAGCTCGCTGCCTGGCGAAATTCCAGATTTTGGATGAATGTGACAGTGGGGAGTGGGACATAAACTTGCCGTTGTTGGTGCGCGCGACTGACATGACCAGGTCCATTCGTTCTATCAAATGGACCAGGAACAGCAGAAGCCAGTCCCATGTTTCGACCTCTCAATGACCCCTATGGCGGTTAATTTATATCGCTATAATAAATAAACTCAGCAAAAAAAGAAACATCCTCTCACTATCAACAACAGAGAGGGGGGAGGCTCAAAAGTAACAGTCAGTATCTGGTGTGGCCACCAGCTGCATTAAGTACTGCAGTGCATCTCCTTGTGGACTGCACCAGATTTGCCAGTTCTTGCAGTGAGATGTTACCCCACTCTTCCACCAAGGCACCTGCAAGTTCCCAGACATTTCTGGGGGGAATGGCCTTATCCCTCACCCTCCGATTCAACAGGTCCCAGACGTGCTCAATGGGATTGAGATCTGGGCTCTTCGCTGGCCATGGCAGACCACTGACATTCCTGTCTTGCAGGAAATCACGCACATAATGAGCAGTATGGCTGGTGGCATTGTCATGAGGGTCATGCCAGGATGAGCCTGCAGGAAGGATACCACATGAGGGAGGAGGATGTCTTCCCTGTAATGCACAGCGTTGAGATTGCCTGCAATGACATGAAGCTCAGTCCGATGATGCTGTGACACACTGCCCCAGAGTACAGGCCTCGGTGTAACGCTCATTCCTTTGACTATAAATGCGAATCCGACCATCACCCCTGGTGAGACAAAACCGCAACTCGTCAGTGAAGGCACTTTTTGCCAGTTCTGTCTGGTCCAGCAACGGTGGGTTTGTGCCCATAGGCGACGTTGTTGCCGGTGAGGACCTGCCTTACAACAGGCCTTCAAGCCCTCAGTCTAGCCTCTCTCAGCCTATTGCGTACAGTCTGAGCACTGATGGAGGGATTGTGCGTTCCTGGTGTAACCCGGGCAGTAGTTGTTGCCATCCTGTACCTGTCCCACAGGTGTGATGTTCGGCTGTACCGATCCTGTGCAGGTGTTGTTACACATGGTCTGCCACTGAGAGGACGATCAGCTGTCTGTCCTGTCACCCTGTAGCGCTGTCTTCGGCATCTCACAGTACGGACATTGCAATTTATTGCCCTGGCTACTTCTGCAGTCCTCATGCCTCCTTGCAGCATGCCTAAGGCATATTTACGCAGATGAGCAGGGTCCCTGGGCATCTTTCTTTTGGTGTGTTTCAGAGTCAGTAGAAAGGCCTCTTTAGTGTCCTAAGTTTTCATACATGTGACCTTAATTGTCTACTGTCTGTAAGCTGTTAGTGTCTTAACGACCGTTCCACAGGTGCATGTTCATTAATTGTTTAAGGTTCATTGAACAAGCATGGGAAACAGTGTTTAATCCCTTTACAATGAAGAATCTGTGAAGTTCTTTGGATTTTCACGAATTATCTCTGAAAGAATGGGCCTTGAAAAAAGGGATGTTTCTTTTTTTTGCTGAGGTTATTTACATAGCACAAATCTGTAGGCTGGTGACAAGAAGGCACACAATGAAATATGACTGTCATGCTCAAACATCCTCTATGCATGTGTTTTTGGTTTTGTCAGTCATCCTAGATTTGTGAGGATGGGCATTATTGCAGAACATGTAATAATGTTGTCATAAATAGATCATGATATTAATGGTCATCTGAACTGATGAAAAAAAAAAAGACACCTGCTGTCATTTGAGCCAATATTTCCTTTTTCCATTACCAGCATTGTACATTACTAGCATGGTCCATTACCAGCATTGTACATTACTAGCATGGTCCATTACCAGCATTGTCCATTACCAGCATGGTCCATTACCAGCATGGTCCATTACCAGCATGGTCCATTACCAGCATTGTCCATTACCAGCATTGTCCATTACCAGCATGGTCCATTACCAGCATGGTCCATTACCAGCATGGTCCATTACCAGCATTGTCCATTACCAGCATGGTCCATTACCAGCATGGTCCATTACCAGCATGGTCCATTACCAGCATTGTCTATTACCAGCATTGTCCATACCAGCATGGTCCATTACCAGCATGGTCCATTACCAGCATGGTCCATTACCAGCATGGTCCATTACCAGCATTGTCCATTACCAGCATTGTCCATTACCAGCATTGTCCATTACCAGCATTGTCCATACCAGCATGGTCCATTACCAGCATGGTCCATTACCAGCATGGTCCATTACCAGCATGGTCCATTACCAGCATGGTCCATTACTAGCATGGTCCATTACCAGCATTGTCCATTACCAGCATTGTCCATTACCAGCATTGTCCATTACCAGCATTGTCCATTACCAGCATTGTCCATTACCAGCATGGTCCATTACCAGCATGGTCCATTACCAGCATGGTCCATTACTAGCATGGTCCATTACTAGCATGGTCCATTACCAGTTCCCTCTGTTCTGTTCTCATATCTATTCCACATCAAGTAACTCGTGCACTAAAATCAGATCAAATAAATAACACTACACCTTATGGAACAATGTGGACTGTGAGGACACACACACACACACACACACACAAGTTTATGCACACACACGCCAGCACACACATAGTGGTATTATATATATATATATATATATATGTGGTATTATAAATTTATTTTAGATGTGTAGTGGTGTAATAATGTTTTTGCCTTCATTTGTTTGGACCCCAGGAAGAGGATCTTGAACTCCAGGAATGGGGATCTTTAATAAATACAAAAATAAAATCTTCTCTCATCTGCAGAGAGAAGAAGAGGAGAGTTGGAGAAAGACTTCACGTCCCAGAGTCCCCTGTAGTCTGAGCTCCCATCACTGGGAGGCTCCCGCCCTCCTCATCTCTGTCACCATGGCTACCAGAGGGAGTGGCCGGCCCAACTGCATGCTGCCCCAGACAAAGATATGCCAGTTTAAACTGGTGTTGCTGGGAGACATGGCTGTGGGCAAGTCCAGCCTGGTGCTGCGCTTCGTCAAGGGACAGTTTGATGAGTTCCAGGAGACCACCATTGGAGGTGAGGGGAGGGGGAGGAGAGAAGTTGACTGGCACACTGTTGGCCCCAGATCAGGGTTGGGCAACTCTGTTCCTGGAGTGCCGTAACAAAATATTCTGTTAAAAACACAGAGAGTTTTATTCCTGGACCAAGAAGGGAGGGTTTGCTGAGATGAAAGGGTTGAGTTTTACATAATTAGTTTTACATTCACTCTCTCGTCTTCTCTGTCTCAGCTGCATTCCTGGCCCAGTCTGTGTGTCTAGACGACACCACTGTGAAGTTTGAGATCTGGGACACGGCGGGACAGGAGCGCTACCACAGTCTGGCTCCCATGTACTACCGCGGGGCACAGGCTGCTATTGTGGTCTTTGACATCACCAAGCCGGTACAGTCATCATTCAGCACACCACAGAGCTGCATTTTCAGAGCTAACTTAAGGAGTAAATAAATGTATTGGGTGATTCCATGCCAGCAGGAACAGAAAATATGTTTGGTATCTGCTAGAAACTTCATTGGGAGGAAGGATATTAACCCATGCTTTTACATTTGTATCACAAACCATTTTTGAGAAGATCATGATGAAATGGCCAATTTTAGACATACACTGACCATACCAAACATTAGGAACACCTTGTTAATATTGAGTTGCACCCCCTCATTTTGCCCTCAGAACAGCCTCAATTCGTCGGGGCATGGACTCTACAAGGTGTCTAAATGATTCAACAGGGATGTTTGCCCATGTTGACTCCAATGCAAAGTTGTGTGAAGTTGGCTGGTGGACCATTCTTGATACACATGGGAAACAAACTGTTGAGTGTGAAACCCAGAAGCGTTGCAGTTCTTGACTCAAACCGGTGTGCCTGGCACCTACTACCATACCCTATTCAAAAGGCACTGAAATATTTTGTCTTCCCCATTCACCTTCTGAATGGCACACGTATAAAATGCATGTCTCAAGGCTTAAACATCCTTCTTTAACATGTCTCCTCCCCTTCATCTACACAGATTGAAGTGGATTTAACAAGTGACATCAATAAGGGATCATAGCTTTCACCTGGATTCACCTGGTCAGTCTGTCATGGAAAGAGCAGCTGTTCATAATGTTTTATATGCTAAGTGTATACCTGTCTCCTGTCAGACCCTATGATGTGTGAACCGTACAGGATACAGACAACATCTTGGTGTCATTATACTATAAGACCCTATGAACTGTGAGCCGTACAGTTCCAAGCTGTCTGTATCCTGTACGGCTCACAGTTCATAGGGTCTTATAGTATAATGACACCAACATCCTGTACGGCTCACAGATCATAGGGTCTTATAGTATAATGACACCAAGCTGCTGTCTGTATCCTGTACGGCTCACAGTTCATAGGGTCTTATAGTCTAATGACACCAAGCTGCTGTCTGTAACCTGTACGGCTCACAGTTCATAGGGTCTTATAGTCTAATGACACCAAGCTGCTGTCTGTAACCTGTACGGCTCACAGTTCATAGGGTCTTATAGTCTAATGACACCAAGCTGCTGTCTGTAACCTGTACGGCTCACAGTTCATAGGGTCTTATAGTCTAATGACACCAAGCTGCTGTCTGTATCCTGTACGGCTCACAGATCATAGGGTCTTATAGTATAATGACACCAAGCTGCTGTCTGTATCCTGTACGGCTCACAGATCATAGGGTCTTATAGTATAATGACACCAAGCTGCTGTCTGTATCCTGTACGGCTCACAGATCATAGGGTCTTATAGTATAATGACACCAAGCTGCTGTCTGTATCCTGTACGGCTCACAGATCATAGGGTCTTATAGTATAATGACAAAGCTGCTGTCTGTATCCACGGCTCACAGATCATAGGGTCTTATAGTATAATGACACAAGCTGCTGTCTGTATCCTGTACGGCTCACAGATCATAGGGTCTTATAGTATAATGACACCAACATCCTGACGGCTCACAGTTCATAGGGTCTTATAGTATAATGACACAAGCTGCTGTCTGTAGCAACCGGCTCACACATCATAGGGTCTTATAGTATAATGACACCAACATCCTGTACGGCTCACAGATCATAGGGTCTGACAGGAGTAATGACACCAAGCTGCTGTCTGTATCCTGTACGGCTCACAGATCATAAGGTCTGACAGGAGTAATGTTCAGGTATAAAAAGCGCCTAAAATGGCCACTTTCACCATGTTTTTTTTTTTAAATGGCTTGTGATACAAATGTAAAAAGCATTTCAAAGACCCTTCCTCCCTTCTATGTGAGAACTGCCAGAACAATCTGAGATACCAATATTTTCTGCTGCCGTGGAATCGCCCCGCCCCAATTGTACTGTATAGACGCTTTAACCCTCTATCATGTGAACATTGCCATGTTATTTAAATGTTGCACTGTATCTGACTCCCTCTTTCTCACCAACTCGCCCCTCTCTTATGGCCTCTGCTTTGCCCTCCTGTAGGAGACGTTTGAGCGAGCCAAAGCCTGGGTGAAGGAGCTACAGAGGCAGGCTAGCCCCAACATTGTCATCGCTTTGGCAGGAAACAAGGCTGACCTGGCTGAGAAGAGACTAGTGGAGTACGAGGTACTGTCCTCTACACTGACTCAGTAACATGTTATGGTCGTCACTATACACTGCAAAATACTATATCAAATATGAATTCTAAAACACCGGGGATTCCCAATACTGATGGATTGTTGCCTCCTGTCTTACAGGAGGCCCAGACTTATTCTGAAGACACTGGGCTTCTCTTCATGGAGACCTCTGCCAAGACGGCCATGAATGTCAACGATCTGTTCCTGGCCATTGGTAAGCTTCCATCTTCCCCCATCAATCTATAGGGATACTTATAGGTGACACCATTTTTGTTTATTTCAATTGTTGACCTAATAACAGAACATTTGTTAACAGTTTTTCATGACAACATGACCTGCCCAAGAAAAACTCCAGGCCCCAGTTAGAACTATGTCAGAATAATAGTGTGTTCCACTGTCTCTGCAGCCAAAAAGATGCCAAAAACAGACACCCAGAACCCTACACACGCAGCACGACACAGAGGAGTGAACCTACAGGACCCTGATGCCCACAACACCCGATCGTGCTGTGGAGGAGGAGGAGGGAACTAGAACCGCTCCACTTCCACCCTGCCATCCCTGCTCCCAACCTCTGGGGTCGGGCAAGGGGACACCCCCTTCAAACCTCCACCCTCCCTCCCATCCACCCTGTCAGCCACAGAGAGATAGAGACATAGGGAAAGAGTCGGAACAGGACGGTTGTCTTTTGCGAAGCCAGATAGATTTCTGACAGAGAGGTCTGATAAAGACTGACAGACAGGAAGAAAAAGAGTGAGTGTGACAAGACTATATTATTTAGCACTAATCGTGGATGTTGTTTTGCCTTCTGTCTGTCTCGATTCATTTCAATCATGGTTCCATTTCATTATGCAATCGCTGCAATGTCGGTTCTTGAGTGGCAGAGACGGAAGAAAGGAGAGGTGGAACGAGGGAGTCTTAAGGGATGAGGGGGGAAAGGGTGAATGGGATACAGGTCACACTCCCCCAAAGTATTCCCTTTACTGCTGTCCTGAATGCCCCCTCATCACACCCCTCTAGCATGAGCCCCAGGCTGCCTGAACAACCTAAACCCTGAAGCCTTGGCCTGGGCCATTCCAGACACTTCCCGGTTGCCACAGATAGAATAACCCATGTTAGATGGCACAGTTTACCCACAACCGCATGAGAGGGAGGGAAACACAGTTCATGGCCTCTTCTGATGCCCTTATTTCCTCTGGCCTCATTTATTTATTTCCCCTAGGCTATATTATTATTATTATTATTATTAATACTCCTCAGAGCAGCGGTGTTGCGAGACATCATGGTGCCAATGCCAGTCTGGTATCATCCAGGCCCCTCGTCCTCGATCTCACCTCTACCCACATATGTACAGTAGATCTACACTGAAGAACCCACAGTACAGAGTGAGTCTGCTCTATGCCATGTCTGAGTCTGGCCCTCGCTGGAGACCACCGCTATTTCTAACAATCAATCCACTGTCTAGTGCAGCGGTTCACAAACTCCCTCCTGGGTGCGTGTGTTTTGTTGTTGTTGCCCTAGCACCACACAGCCAGGGGGCCCAGGACCGAGCTTGGAAAACCCTGGTTACTGCAGTGATATCCAGGGCTGCAGTTTCTCCTGGTCAGGAGAAAATCCTTGCCTCTCCTGAGTGATAATATATAGTAAGATCTCAAAACCCTAGCCTGGTCTCAGATCTGTTTGTGCTGTCATTGCCAAGTCCCTATGGTTGACAATGATCATGGAGCTAGACAGAAAAAGCAGATCTGGGACCAGGCTACAAACCCCTCTAGGGATGAAGTCCTGTAGTTAGGAAACCATTGTATCTTGCCTGTCATGTTGTGAATGCATGGGCCATGATATACATGCTATGTTCTGCTGTTCCTCGTTTGTCCTGTGTCTTACTGCGTAAGAGTTGATGTAAATGAAAACAATGTGATAACGCTTTTAATGACTAACGAGCTAATGCTGTTCAAAGCACTGGTTTGGAGACGGACAGCTTTGAATCCAGAGCTACCCACTCTGTTGATGGACTCCATTAACACATAACCCCTAGACATTCCATATAGGTCTGGATGGATGAGAGAAGGAATGATATTCGCTTCACCTTGTCAACTGATCGACTGGGTGGATATATGTTTGCCATATTGCTTCTAACTCTCCATTTGTTTCAGATCTACAGGGAGGTAGGTAGGTGATAAGGGGGGGGGGGGCGTTTTGGAATTGCGCATGTTTAGCTAAGAAGAATAAGGGTGCTTACAAGGGGTTTGAAAAACAACAAAGTGCCTCCTCTGTTTCATTCCTCTGTATGCTTTGTGAGTTTGCTCTGGGGTGTGTTCAGTAGGTAGCAGTCCAAGTAAAGCACATCCCTGTAACCATTAACTGCCTGCACGTTGTCTGTCAATCTGCCCTTGTCAAATACACTATGTATTCTCACCTAATTGTATTGAACCTGTTTGGTTTGTTGTTGATTTTGACTGACTAGAATAACTATGTCATCCTGGAATGAATCGCTAACTAAGGACCCTCATCGATGTGATGAGCTCTACTTCATTTAAAAACTAGTTGTTTCTTGGGGTCATCATGATTAACTGATGAATCCATGAGTCGCTCATTCATTAACTCCCTGATCACAGGTTATGTGTAATAATGAAGTTCACACAATGTGGGGGAAAAACCCTAACTCCCCATCAGCACCTCTGTAAAGCGTTGTTCAATAAAGATGTGCAGTCAGTGACTGAACCGATAGTATGTCTCAATGGTATGTCTCAATGGTTTAGTCAGTGGTGACACTGCTCTCCTGTCATGGGTTTTGGCTTGAAACTGTAGTTTGTGTGTGGGGGGTCTGCTAAAGAGCTCAGGAACCACAGGTCCTGGGGCCCCCTCCTGGGTGCACGTTTTGGTTTTTGCCCCAGCACTACACAGCTGATTCAAATCACCAACTCATTATAAAGCTTGAATTATTTGAATCAGCTGTGTAGTAGTGCTGGGGCAAAAACCAAAACGTGCACCCAGGGAGGGGCCCCAGGACCGAGTTGGGGAAACCCTGGCCAGTTATGAAGTTGTCCATGGACCCTCTTATCTGTGCATTTGTATAGAAGAGTCATATCTCATGGACCGATTAAACGGCGAACAGGAAATTAAACTTCTGCAAGAATTTGACTTTGGTTAAAGTAAAGATGTCATAAGGTTAATGTTGAAAATTGGTTTATGACTATTTGGTGTACAAACATATTCATGTTCTTAACCTTTTCTTGTTTCCCAACACAGCCCTTTTGAAGTTGACCCACAGCAGAAAACTGAGGAAACAGTGTGCCTCATCTGAAATTCAACTTATTTTTTTCTTAAAATCACCATTTTCTTTATTTCATAATTTAAAAAAAGGAACTAAACAGACTTAAAAAAATACATTTCCATCATGGGATTCTCCACTCTCCCTATACAAAAAAAAAAAACTCTGTTGGTTTGCATTGAGGAAGGACAATAGCAATATAAAAAGGAGATAAGAATCTTCTATTTGACAACAGTTCCCACCGACTTCCCCCTGAAACCTGGGTCAAGTTCCAGCCCTAGTCCTCACTCTCGTCATCGTCCACTGCAGTGTAGATGACCTGGTTCCTGCGTTTGATCCTAGGGGTGCTGCCTGTACTGATAGGGTCCCCAGTCTCCCCACTGGTGCGCTTAGGGATCCGGACATGGGGCTCCTCCTCCTCCCTTTCCGGAGGTGAGGAGTGAGAGGGAGGAGGTAGGTTGAGGGACAGGCGTGAGGGAGGAGCGGGGTCTGATTTGGGCTCAGGCATGGTCAGAACCATGCGGCTGGGGGGCAGCTCTCTAGAGGGGGGCCCCGAGTCCCGTCTCCCTCCTGCCTCCCCCGCTTCCCCCTCTGGGACCACTGCATCAGGGCTCTTCCCCCTTCCCTCTTTCTCTCCTCCCTCCTCCTCCTCCTCCCACTCATCCTCTATGGTGATCTCATCAGGGTTGTAGGAGCTGGACAGGCCTGAGGTGTCACTAGGGTACTCACTGGGTTCATCTCCACTCTGGACTTCATCATCCTCCAGCTCTGGGGTGCCTATCTGGCCCCCATACCCTCCCTGCCCAACCTGGGCATAGATGTCTCTGAGACCCAGGGTGGCACAGAGCTCGGTGGTCTGCGGGTTGGTGCTGTAGCTGGGGTGGGCATGGGGCTGTGGCCGGGCAGGGTCGTAAGCTGGCACGGTCAGGCAGAAGTTGTCAGGGATGGACAGTTCACCCCCCAGGTCACCCACAGCCTCCATCATGGCTGCCTCAGAAGCACTGAAGTCCCACCTGGACAACATACAGAAGTAGGTAGACACAGATCATGAGCAGCACATTACACGTGTGTGTGTGGAGGTGCATGTGAGAGAGAACGAGAGGTGTGTGTAGTATGTGAGAGAGAACGAGAGGTGTGTGTAGTATGTGAGAGAGAACGAGAGGTGTGTGTAGTATGTGAGAGAGAACGAGAGGTGTGTGTAGTATGTGAGAGAGAACGAGAGGTGTGTGTAGTATGTGAGAGAGAACGAGAGGTGTGTGTATTATGTGAGAGCCAGTGAGAGAAAGAGAGGTGTTTCTGACCTTGTGTGCAGGCCGTTGTTCTGCGGGGGGTTCCAGTAATTAGGGCTGACAGTCTGCAGGCTGTCTGTAGCTTTGAGGATGGCCAGCCACTCTGGATCATACTCCAGACCCTGGGACGATCCTGGCCTGTCTGCTACCTCTACGATCTGAAACACACACCCTACAAGTCAGCATCAACTCAGACATGCACTACAGAGAACACGCCTGTAGCAAATACTAGCCCAAAATAAGACCCACACGCTGGCTATTTCACAGACCAATATGAAAAGATTCTCCATTCAAAAGTAGGTTTAATCTGGATCTATGAAACCAGAACATAATCCCTTCACATCTATGTCATCACCCCCCCTCTAATCACCCCTTCTCTCTAATCACCCCCTCTCTCACCTGTAGGAAGTCCCTGTATGGGAGGCACTTATCCAGTGAGAGGAATTTGGTAGTGCGGGGGGCAGCATCAACTTTGGCCTAAAGAGACAAACAGAGCAGTGATATAACCAGTGCTGCATATACAATATCAGTTATGTGATCTGGCAGCACATACATTAGATATACAATCAGGAGAAAGAAGATGTTGGTGTGGAATCAACACATCATGTGACAATCACAGAACCTTAAATTCTAATTAATCAGAAAGAATCCAAACTTTGAATGTGCACGGCAGTCTATCTCTCTCTCAACTGTCTTCAGTTCAGCTCACCGGGTGCTGCATTAGGGCAGCGAACTTGACGTGGAGGTGCGCAGAGAACCAGTAGTTAGGCTGCAGGTGGGCCAGGAGCTCTGCTGCTGCAGGACTACCCAGTGTGTTGGACTCCACCTCCTGCCTCAGGAACTTCTTCTTCCTCAGCAGCTCCCCTGTGCTGCCGTAATGGTAGATCCCACGAGGCCAGTCATGGGTCAGGAACACATCCACAGGCATCTGGATCTAGTGGTAAAATAGGGGGGACATAATATGACATATGATAATAATAGGGGGACATATGACGTATTAACCATGTGAGTGGTAGCCACCTGTTTGAGTTTGAAGACATCGATGTTCCTGATGTGGTAAACACTGCGTAGAGTTTCTGGGTTATACGGAGGGAACTCATAATGTCCTGAAAAAAAGAGCATTGATTACATTTTATAGACAGTTGAGCTGCAACACATTTGCAGAGACAGGAGAACATCTACTAGAGCTTTATGACCTCACCTTTCCTGTAATCATGCCCTTTGAAGATTCCAGACAAGCCCCCTATCCTTACTCCTTTATGACCTCACCTTTCCTGTAATCATGCCCTTTGAAGATTCCAGACAAGCCCCCTATCCTTACTCCTTTATGACCTCACCTTTCCTGTAATCATGCCCTTTGAAGATTCCAGACAAGCCACCTATCCTTACTCCTTTATGACCTCACCTTTCCTGTAATCATGCCCTTTGAAGATTCCAGACAAGCCACCTATCCTTACTCCTTTATGACCTCACCTTTCCTGTAATCATGCCCTTTGAAGATTCCAGACAAGCCCCCTATCCTTACTCCTTTATGACCTCACCTTTCCTGTAATCATGCCCTTTGAAGATTCCAGACAAGCCCCCTATCCTTACTCCTTTATGACCTCACCTTTCCTGTAATCATGCCCTTTGAAGATTCCAGACAAGCCCCCTATCCTTACTCCCTTTATGACCTCACCTTTCCTGTAATCATGCCCTTTGAAGATTCCAGACAAGCCACCTATCCTTACTCCTTTATGACCTCACCTTTCCTGTAATCATGCCCTTTGAAGATTCCAGACAAGCCCCCTATCCTTACTCCTTTATGACCTCACCTTTCCTGTAATCATGCCCTTTGAAGATTCCAGACAAGCCACCTATCCTTACTCCTTTGTAGCGCACAACACCAGCATAACCTGATGGAAGACCATATACACTGTTATTATTAGATTAACATTTTCGGGCAAGTGAACGCTCCCAAATTTCCTGATTGACAAGTGGCATTGAGAGAGCAATCCATGGAACTTGTAATATGTGTTTTAGCTTCGTAGCCAGAGTGTGAAGGTAAGGTCTTACCCATGTAGTAGATGTTGGGAGCCACCCAGCCCCCGTACGGGAGCTCCTGAAGATGGTTGGAGGCCTCGTGATTCCCACCGATGAAGATAGTCAGGACCGGAGCCTTCTTCTCTCCAGAGTAGTACCTGCACGAACCAAGATACAACCATCAGAAATACAACAGATTGTCCCTTAAACTAAAGGAACCATAAGTAGTACTGACAGGGTTGGGCTTAACCCACCTGGCTGTTGATTCCTATGGCATCTAAAGCCATAGGGGTCAACAAATATTTATCAGAGTAAGGTAAGGTCTAGAGTTTTTCCAGGATCAGGTCATGCAGGGTTCAGGAAAAACTTCTGGCCCTACATGAAAGAGAGAGAGCAGAGGTGATAGGAAGGTACTAACTTGTAGAAGGTCTGCATCTGCCTGTACTTTTGCGGCACAGCCATGCACTTCATGTCCCCCTCGTTCCTCACAGCCTGGAAGTCTCCACAACACAGCAGCAGGTCTACCTTCACCCCCTCCTTCTGCTCCAGGTAGCCAATCGTCTCATAGATCTTATCCAGCTCTCCATGGCAACACCCTTCCACAGCTATTTTCATGGCTGATGATTGGCTGTAGATTCCCGTAAGGGCCTTCTTTTTCTGTGCTGAGCTGAATTATATGAGGAAGACGATTATATAATTGAATAAAATACAATGTAGCAAGTTAGCATATTAGCTCAATAATTTATGTTAATTGATTGCTACTAGCTCCAGTAGATAACTGCTAGCTATCACACGTCCACTGTCCGGGGTTGTAAGACTTGTCCTGGCTAAGAGATGCATGCAATGCAATCACTAGTCAAATCAAACTAACATGTTCAATTGTTTCTCGTCTTTTGCACTTTGACGTTACGATAGAGTTAGCTAACTAGCCACCATGATTATGTTGGTTTGTTCTGTTTATCTCAACCAAAATGTATGACTCGGAACGTTTTTCCCACCTCCGCGTAGTTAGACCTCAGCGCATGCTCCAATATTCCCCAAAGTAAATCGACTGATGGATTCGTAGGTAGCACTTTCCACAATCAAAATAATTTACAAATAGTCAAACACCTATACATTATCCCAAACTGTAATACTTCCCAATACCAGCACTTCTTTACGAATACAAATATTTGTTGCATGCACATAAATGCTTATAACAATCGCGTCTTAATCAGCCATGCTTCAATGTCAAACCTGCGCGTTTAGAAGCAACATTTACTTGATTGAGTTGATTTACAAATTGACATTCGATCATCTACAATGTAGCCAGTTGGTAAATATAAATACTAGTTTCATTAGAAAAGGAAACGATATTTGTGGCTCAAACAGACCAAAGACACACATGATAACTCGACATAACCCATCATATACTAACTTATTCTGAAGTGTTGCGTGAATAAGCTATATTTACTTTTTAAATCTGAGCAGCTGGTCTGCAGGGCGGGGTATTCGGAAAGTGCTGCTCGGATTGGGGCGCTCGATACGGGGAAGAGAGATGGCGTGCTTGTTGGAGGCCCCTCTCCGCATCAGCGTGTTATCTGTGAGTGTCCCACTTATACTATTGAATAAATACTAACGTTTTCTGTGCATTATTCAGTACATTGGATAGTGAAACGCTTTTTGCGTGTCTCATCAATAGCAATGTCTTTGACGACATGCACTGAAGTTGCTGCTAGCTAGCACAGGCTTTGCAACATGTATCTATCTATCTAGCAGGGCGGTCTCCCGACTGTCACCCGGAATGAGTTAGTTAACAACCGGTGACACATTTTATGTGAATCCAATTAAGGTGAAAAAAAATCCCAAACCTGTAGCTAACAACTTTATTGCACAAAACGTTAACGATGCAATCAAAAGGTTATGCTAGTTAACCTGAACCAACCGCTTGTTAGTTAGCTGTAAAATAACCATAGTTACTCTAGCTACATAGACACTGGTTCAACTGCTATCTGCAAATCACTCATTACTGCCGCGCACAGGTTGGACGTCTAGAACAGCTCAATACATTGGAGGTGCCGAAGATGATTTTTTTCCCCCCTCTGTTGTTTGTACATTTTATCTTTAGACGATTTTTAAAAGTACAGCGAAACTCCACATTTGGTGTAAACGAACGCATTTTGACATAGCGCTTGCAGAGCTGGTAAATGGGAGTTTGAATCTAAGCTTCCTGGGCGTTATGCTTCGATCACACCGACAGCGGTTTTACGCAATACTACAGGACGCAGCATCATCTGGATATGTGTGCGACAAAACTTCAACATTCACCTTCTGCTCCCATTTCTGTCAAGCGGTCTACTAGTTTGACGCATACATTCGATAAATGCAACTATGCACTACAATGAACGTACTGCAACTGTTGCTGCTAGGCAAACACAGTGTTTCATTGGAAATTAATGTAATTCTGGTGTACCAAAATGAAATGACGCTTTCGGTGCCAACTGTTGTCAGTTTTGTGATCAACGTTAGCACTTTGCTTACGCTTCGAACACACCGACAGAGTATTTGCATTTTGGTACACCAGAATTACATTCATTTCCAATGAAATGCTGGGTTTGCCTTGTTTATAAAAAATGTTTACCTTTTATTTAACCGGGAAAAGCCTATTGAGACCCAGAGTCTCTTTTTCAAGGGAGACCTGGCCAAGAAGGCAGCAACAATCAATACATTACAGAATTAAAACATACAACCTGATCCAGACTAAAAAAAGCATTTTACACTCCTCTGTAACAGAGTCTCCCTTCAATATTTTAAATTCATTCAGTGTCACTAACATATCGAGATAAAGCGTGGATTGTAGATTATTCCATATGTCTGGTGCACAAGAGAAGGCAATCTAGCCTAATACTGTGAATGTCCTTGGGACTTTAAGTAGCAACCACCTAGCAGATCGGGTATGGTAAGGAGACCAGACTACAGAGTTAAAGAGGGAGTTTACCCAAAAAGGCTTTGTAGATGAACACATACAAATGTATTTTTCTGCGCATATAAAGTGAGGTACCAAATGGTAGGTTGGACAATGTGCAATGATGGGTGAGTGACTTGGCATTGGTAATAATGCGCAAGAATGGACTCTGCTTATCGTTCAGTCTCTAAGACGGAGGAGGTTGCATGCATATACAACAGGTCACCATAATCAATTACAGAGAGAAAAGTGGGCTGAACAAGCTTCTTTCTAGCCATAAGCGGGAAGCAAGCCTTATTACGAAAATAAAAACCCAATTTCAATTTAAACTTTGTCACAAGATTATCCACATGAACTTTAAAGGACAACTTGTCATCCAACCAAATGCCTAGGTATTTGTAGGATGACACTTTTCCAATGGATAAGCCACCAGATGTGACAATGCTAACCTTCTCTGGCAGAGTTCTAGCTCTGGTAAAGGTCATGAATTCAGTTTTTTGTACATTCAGGACCAGTTGGAGACCATAAAGGGAGGCCTGCAGTGACTGAAAAGCAGTCTGGAGCTCTTCAACAGCATGAACCAGAGAAGGAGCACATGAATATATGACTGTATCATCTGCATATAGATGGAACTTTGCTGGTTGCATCCCATTTCCCAAATCATTAATACAAATTGAGAAGCTAAAATGGAACCCTGGGGCACATCTCTATTAATCTCAAGAAAGCTAGACGTGTGATTGTCAGTATATACACATTGTGTTCTGTCAGAAAGATAGTTCCTAAACCAATTTACTACCCCTTCACTGAGACCAATGTTTCTGAGTCTAACTAGCAACAATTCATGGTCAACTGACTGAAAGGCATTTTGATAAATTCACATAAATCCTTAAAGCGTTGCAGTGCGTTCGGTGTGGTGCATATGTTGGATTTATCGAATGTATGTGTCAAACTGTAAGCATAGACAGGTTGACAGAAATGGGAGCAGAAGGTGAATGTTGAACTTTTGTCGGTGTGTTCGAAGCGTTAGGGTTCAACAAGATACCGAACATCTAGCTAGCTACACACTTTATAAAGTTAACGTTAATAAGATGGCTTGAGATTTAAGTTATCATGTAGGAAACGCCCCCCAACCTCAGCCACATCGAACACCTTTGGGATGAATCGGAATGCTGCCCCCCAATACAATTTGATTTGAAATGGTATCAAGAATATGCATATCCTTGCTTCAGGTCCTGAGCTACAAGCAATTATATTTGGGTATGTCATTTTAGGGGAAATTTGGAGGGGAAAAAAGGGTCCGATCCTTAAGAAGGAAGTTTCTTTTAAAATTATTCATAAATATTATCCTGCCAACCACTATATGAAAATAACTAATTCAAATTGTACCTTTTGTAATTACCACTCAGAAACAGTGTTGCATTGTATTCATGTAAGGAATCTGTGGCAAGACATCAGTAGATTTATAATTGAACACATTTATGAAGATTGTACACTGTTATGAAGAGATGTACTGCTTGGATTCTTCACTTATCATAGAAATAAGTTGAAACAATTTTATGTAATTCATTTCATTACTCTTTTGGCCAAATTCCATATTCACAAATGTACATTTACAAACAAAACAACACCTTTTATTACCTTGCAAAAAGAAATTGAACTATATTTTAAGACAATTAAAACCTCTGCCAACAAAAAAGCTGTTAGAATTATAAATGTGTGTATGTCCTTAAAGGTCCTTGTGTAATGTGATATTGTATCCCCTAGCCCAAATTTCCTTTTTATATTCTTTATATATACTTGTGTTCCCATGTACTTTTTGTATTGATTTGCTGTTAAGAAAAAAAAATATTGGAACTCCGACTGCGAGCCAGGCCCAACATCAGTGCCCGACCTCACTAATGCTCTTATGGCTGAATGGAAGCCCCCGCAGCAATGTTCCAACATCTAGTGGAAAGCCTTCCCAGAAGAGTGGAGGATGTTGGGGCAGCAAAGTGGGGCCAACTCCATATTAATGCCCATGATTTTGGAATGAGATGTTTGACGAGCAGGGGTCGGATTCACAAAACACTACTTACGAAAAAAACGGAAGAAGTTTCTTAAGGAAAAAATTGCATTAAAGAAGACATTTCTTCTTAAGAGTTTGTGAATTTGTGCCCAGGTGTCCACATACTTTTAGTCATGTAGAGTATTTCACATAGTGAGTAGTGCGGCAAGGTCTGGACAGTCCCCACCACTCGATGATAAAGTTATTAAGTGCTCTGGATGAGTTTGCAGCTTGACGAGAGTAGCCTAGTGCCTGTTGACCAGTTGTATAGTTAGGAGGGGCTTTTCTGGGATGGCGTATCTGTCTGGCCCCTGACCAGTCCTGACTGCTGAGTGTGTGTGTGGTTGGCGTCAGCGGTGGGAAGAGGAGGGAGGCCAGTGCCGACTCACTGTTGTTCTCTCTTGTGTCACTATGCAGGAGGTCACGGCCACCAGCCGCCATTATGTTGACCGGCTGTTCCACCCCGATCCACAGAAAGTGCTACAGGGAGTCATGTAAGTACATTATAATGTACATGACCTTGTTTTGTATTAGCCTATGTCTTACTATAGGAACACTTTATATTTGTCCTGTCACTGTCCCTCTTTGTTTTTTTTTGTCCCAAATGGCACCCTTTCCTCTACTTAGTGCACTACTTTTGACCAGAGCCTTATGGGAAATAGGTGCCATTTGGGACACAGCCTCTGTGTCTGTCCTTGTGTGAGTCTGAATGCCCAGTGTGAGCTCAGTGAGAGCTGCTTAGACCACTTTGTTTACATGTGGCTGTACGACCTGTGTATGATCAGTCAGTCTGCTTCATCTTTATTTTTTTTCTCCGAGGCCCAGCTCTGGTTACGGTTTTAGGCAGCTGGCCGCATCACTACCTGACTGGTGCAGCTGTTCTTTTCCACTGGCCTCTGCCAGCTCATGGCTATTCTACTCCATTAACTACTAGTATCTTTATATCGCATGCATTACATTCTATAGGGTCTCATCATTTGGCGAACCACAGTTAGAATTCTGTACTCTGGATAACTTTTCATATGTTATTGGCTTATATAAATGGTGTGTGAGATTTAAGCAAAATGGCCCGAGGGGGTGTGGTATATGGCCAATATACCACGGCTAAGGGCTGTTCTTATGCACGACACAACGCGGAGTGCCTGGATACAGCCCTTAGCCGTGGTATACAGGCCATATACAACAAACCCCTGAGGTGCCTTATTGCTATTATAAACTGGTTACCAACATAATTAGGGCAGTAAAAATGTAATGTTTTGTCATACTCGTGGTATACGGTCTGATATACCACGGCATTCATCCAATCAGAATTCAGGGCTCAAACCACCCAGTTTATAATCAGTATTCTATCCTCTCAAAGCAATACGTTAACAAGCTGGAGCAGCACTGATGCTTCTCAGCTGAGCCTGTAGACTTTAGTTAGCGTTTAGTTTAGTGTTTAGACGTATTTAGCGCTGGTGATAGGAATTATACTGTGGATGAACTCTGACAAGTGTCGTTATTGTGGCTGTTGGTAACATGCTGAGGGAGCGCCACACATCTGACTCTGTGTGTGTGTTCACAGTGACATGAAGAATGCTGTCATCGGAAACAACAAACAGAAAGCCAACCTGATTGTCCTGGGAGCTGTGCCCAGGTATCTCTCACTTTCCCCTTACCTTCGTTCTCCTCTCACACCTCCCTTCTTTTCCTGTCTTCTTTTTTCTCTCTCACAGAGTCTGTCCTTCCTTCCCCCCAGGTTACTGTACCTGCTCCAGCAGGGCTTATCCAGCTCTGAGCTGAAGACAGAGGTGTTGGGCTCAGAACTGAGGACAGAGGTGTTGGGCTCAGAACTGAGGACAGAGGTGTTGGGCTCAGAACTGAGGACAGAGGTGTTGGGCTCAGAACTGAGGACAGAGGGTGCGGTGGTGCTGAGGACAGAGGTGCTGGGCTCAGAACTGAGGACAGAGGGTGTGGTGGTACTGGGCTCAGAACTGAGGACAGAGTGTGTGGTGTTGCTGGGCTCAGAACTGAGGACAGAGGGTGCGGTGGTGCTGAGGACAGAGTGTGTGGTGGTACTGGGCAGTCTGGCCATGGGCACAGAGAACAACATCAAGTCCCTGGTGGACTGTCACATCATCCCTGCTCTGCTGCAAGGTACACACACACACACACACACACACACACACACACACACACACACACACACACACACACACACACACACACACACACACACTGCAAACAATAGGGAAACAACGAACAGATAATGGCGCCGGAGGAAATGGCTGCCATTTTACAATCTCCTAACCAATTGTACTATTGAGTGTGTTTTTTCACGTTATTTGTAACTTATTTTGTACATAATGTTTCTGCCACCGTCTCTTATGACTGAAAAGAGCTTCTAGATATCAGGACAGATTACTCACCCCGTACTGGAAGAAGATTCTTTCTTTAATGAGTCGGACGTCATTCGCAGGAGAAAGAAACAGGGATATCTGGGACGTAGGTCAGGGTGCCTTGTAAGGATCCGACGGCGAGTGGGTAATCTGCCTTTACCATCGGTCCTATTAGCCAACGTACAATCATTGGATAACAAAATAGATGAACTACGATCACGTATATCCTACCAACGGGACATTAAAAACAGTAATATCTTGTGTTTCACCGAGTCGTGGCTGAACGACGACATGGATAACATACAGCTGGTGGGTTTTACACTGTTTCGGCAGGATAGAACAGCAGCCTCTGGTAAGACTAGGGGAGGCGGTCTATGTATATTTGTAAACAACAGCTGGTGCACAAAATCAAATAGTAAGGAAGTCTCTAGGTTTTGCTTGCTTGAGGTAGAGTATCTCATGATAAGCTGTACCACACAGTCTTTACCAAAATAGTTTTCATCTATATTCTTCGTAGCTGTCTATTTATTGACCACCACAAACCGATGCTGACACTAAGACCGCACTCAACGAGCTGTATACGGCCATAGGCAAACAGAAAAATGCTCATCCTGAGTCGCCACTCCTAGTGGCCGGGGACTTGCAGGGAAACTGAAATCTATTTTACCTCATTTCTACCAGCATTTTAAATGTGCAACCAGAGGGAAAAAAACTCTAGTACCACCTTTACTCCACACACAGAGATGCATACAAAGCTCTTCCTTGCCCTCCATTTGGCAAATCTGACCATAATTCTATCCTCCTGATTCCTGCTTACAAGCAATAACTCAAGCAGGAAGCACCAGTAACTCAGTCAATAAAGAAGTGGTCAGATGACGCAGATGCTAAGCTACAGGACTGTTTTGCTAGCACAGACCGGAATATGTTCTGGGATTCTTCCGGCATTAAGCAGTACACCACATCAGTCACTGGCTTTATCAATAAGTGCATTGAGGACGTCGTCCCCACAGTGACTGTACGTACATACCCCAAACAGAAGCCATGGATTACAGGCAACATCTGCACTGGGCTAAAGGGTAGAGCTGCCACTTTCAAGGAGCGGGACTCTAACCCGGAAGCTTATAAGAGATCCCGCTATGCCCTCGACGAACTATCAAATAGACAAAGCATCAAAACAGTACTAAGATTGAATCGTACTACACCGGCTCCGACATTCATCGGATGGGGCAGGGCTTGCAAACTATTACAGACTACAAAGGTGTTAGCAATTGATGTTATTCTTCAATAACACAAACTCCAAAGCAAATCAGGGGGAGGATAATAGGTTTATTTGAAAAGGACAAATCAAGATGTTGTGCTGGGAGGTAGATGTTCAGTCTCCCATTTATAACCCCCCACCCTAGTCTGGGGTTAACCAATGAGAAGACCTTGCAGTACCACATGGCCAAATAACAAGTATCCTGTTCCCGACTCAATGTACGGAATGTAGCGCATGTAGCTCTGAGTTCAGGAGTGACCTTTCACAGATTTTAAACAGCTGTTGAACTGAAACCCAACTCCTATTTACGTTGACAATTCCCTATTGACCATTAGTACTATATTTAGTTTAGTATTATTGTCCTCTCATCCTCTGCGTTGTGTATTTATCTTCAAAATATTCTTGTAAAGGGAAGCTCAGCCGCGATCTGCCCAGTGACATTAGTCTACCAGATGAGTTAAATTACTTCTATGCTGGCATCGAGGCAAACAACACTGAAGCATGCATGAGAGCATCAGCGGTTCCGGAAGACTGTGTGATCACGCTCTCCACAGCTGATGTGAGTAAAACCTTTAAACAGGTCAACATTCACAAGGCCGCAGGGCCAGACGGATTAACAGGACGTGTACTCCAAGTATGCACTGACCAACTGGCAAGTGTCTTCACTGACATTTTCAACCTGTCCCTGACTGAGTCTGTAATACCAACATGTTTCAAGCAGACCACCATAGTCCCTGTGCCCAAGAACACTAAGGTAACCCGCCCAAACAGATCCACAGATGATGCAATCTCTATTGCACTCCACACTTCCTTTTCCCACCTGGACAAAAGGAACACCTACGAGAGAATGCTATTCCTTCACTACAGCTCAGCGTTCAACACCATAGTGCCCTTAAAGCTCATCACTAAGCTAACGACCCTGGGACTAAACACCTCCCTCTGCAACTGGATCTTGGATTTCCTGATGGGTCGCTCCCAGGTGGTAAGGGTAGGTAGCAACACATCCGCCACACTGATCCTCGACAATGGAGCTCCCCAGGGGTGCGTGCTCAGTCCCCTCCTGTACTCCCTCTTCACTCATGACTGCATGGCCAGGCACAACTCCAACACCATTTAGTTTGCTGATGACACAACAGTGGTATGCCTAATCACTGACAACAATGAGACAGCCTATAGGGAGGCGGTCAGAGACAATGCCAGGACAACTGCCTCTTCCTCAACGTGATCAAGACTAAGGAGATGATTGTGAACTACAGGAAAAGGAGGACAGAGCACGCCCCCATTCTCCTCGACGGGGCTGCAGTGGAGCAGGTTGAGAGCTTCAAGTTTCTTGGTGTCCGCATCACCAACTAACTATCCTGATCCAAACACACTAAGACAGTTGTGAAGAGGGGCACGACAATCACTATTCCCCCTCAGGAGACTGAACATATTTGTCATGGGTCCTCAGATCCTCAAAAAGTTCTACAGCTGCACCATCGAGAGCATCCTGACTGGTTGCATCACTGCCTGGTACGGCAACTGCTCGGCCTCCGACTACAAGGCACTATGGAGGGTAGTGCGTACGGCCCAATACATCACTGGGGCCAAGCTTCCTGCCATCCAGGACTTCTATACCAGGCGATATCAGAGGAAGGCCCTAAAAATTGTCAGTCTCCAGCCACCCTGGTAGTAGACTGTTCTCTCTGCTACTACATGGCAAGCGGTACCGGAGCTGCAAGTTTAGGTCCAAAAGGCTAATTAACAGCTTCTACCCACAAGCCATAGAGTTCTGAACAGCTAATCAAATGGCTACCCAGACTATTTGCATTGTCCCCATTCCCTCTTTTACACTGCTGCTACTCTCTGTTTCTAATCTATGCATAGACACTTTAACTCTAACTACATGTACATATTACCTCAACTAACCGGTGCCCTCGCACATTGACTCTGTACCGGTACCCCCTGTATATAGCATCGCTACTGTTATTTTACTGTTGCTCTTCAATTACTTTATTTTTTATTTTGAATTTAACACTTATTTTTCTTAACTGCATTGTTGGTTAGGTAAGTAAGCATTTCACTGTAAGGTCTACACCTGTTGTATTCGGCGCATGTGACTAATAAAATGTGATTCGATCAGTGACTTATGCTCTCTGTGTATATGCAGGTCTTGTATGTCCAGACCTGATCTTCATCGAGGCTTGTCTTCGCTGCCTCAGGACAGTCTTCATCAGTCCAGTCACCCCAGTGCAGCTGCTCTACACTGTAAGTCTTAGTCACTTGTTCTCTGATACACATCCATAGGGGTGTAACGTAATATTACAACATGCTCTCTCTAGCACTCATCTGAGCCGTGTGTTCTGAGCCGTGTGTTCTGAGCCGGGTGTTCTGAGCCGGGTGTTCTGAGCCGGGTGTTCTGAGCCGTGTGTTCTGAGCCGTGTGTTCTGAGCCGGGTGTTTTGAGCCGGGTGTTCTGAGCCGTGTGTTCTGAGCCGTGTGCTGAGCCGGTGTTCTGAGCCGTGTGTTCTGAGCCGTGTGTTCTGAGCCGTGTGTTCTGAGCCGTGTGTTCTGAGCCGTGTGTTCGCCGGGTGTTCTGAGCCTGAGCCGGGTGTTCTGAGCCGGGTGTTCTGAGCCGGGTGTTCTCGGGTGTTCTGAGCCGTGTGTTCTGAGCCGGGTGCCGGGTGTTCTGAGCCGGGTGTTCTGAGCCGTGTGTTCTGAGCCGGGTGTTCTGAGCCGGGTGTTCTGAGCCGTGTGTTCTGAGCCGTGTGTTCTGAGCCGTGTGTTCTGAGCCGTGTGTTCTGAGCCGGGTGTTCTGAGCCGTGTGTTCTGAGCCGGGTGTTCTGAGCCGGGTGGACAGTCACAGTGTCTGTCTCCTTCAGGACCCTACTGTGATTCCCCACTTGATGTCCCTGCTGAGTCGGTCTCCGCGGACGCAGGACTACATCACCCAGATCTTCTCCCACTGCTGCAAGGTCAGTACAGCAGGACACATTAAAAACGGTCATCTAGTAGAAGACATGTTAATTAGTCTGTCTGAGGAATGACTCAGTTATGTGTGTGTGTGTTCTGTAGACTCCAGAGCATCAGACGGTTCTGTTTAACCACGGGGCGATCCAGAACATTGCTCCCATGCTCATCTCTCTCTCCTATAAGGTACTGTTTGAAACTATTACTCACCCATTGTCTCAGTTCAACGATCTCTCATCTCTCACATCTCTCATTGCAACACTGTATATATACGTAATATGACATTTTGTAATGTCTTTCTTGTTTTGAAACTTCTGTTTGTGCAATGATACTGTTCATTTTGATAGTTTATTTCACTTTTGTATATTATCTACCTCACTTGCTTTGGCAATGTTAACACATGTTTCCCATGCCAATAAAGCCCCTTGAATTGAATTGAATTGTATTAACATCTCACCCTCTCTCTCACCCTTTCTCCCCTTTCCCCCCTGTTATCTCACTACCTCTCTTTCTTTGGTTCTCTCATGTCATACAGGTACGTATGCAGGCATTAAAATGCTTCTCAGTCCTGGCCTATGAGAACACTCAGGTCTCCATGACATTGGTGAATGGTAAGACTACTTTTCCTTTTTATTTCTCTCTCCCTGCCTCCCTCTCTCTCCCTTTTCTCTCCCTGCCTCCCTCTCGCTCCCTTTTCTCTCCCTGCCTCCCTCTCGCTCCCTTTTCTCTCCCTGCCTCCCCCTCTCTCCCTTTTCTCTCCCTCTCGCTCCCTTTTCTCTCCCTGCCTCCCCCTCTCTCCCTTTTCTCTCCCTGCCTCCCCCTCTCTCCCTTTTCTCTCCCTCTCGCTCCCTTTTCTCTCCCTGCCTCCCTCTCGCTCCCTTTTCTCTCCCTGCCTCCCTCTCGCTCCCTTTTCTCTCCCTGCCTCCCCCTCTCTCCCTTTTCTCTCCCTCTCGCTCCCTTTTCTCTCCCTGCCTCCCTCTCTCTCCCTTTTCTCTCCCTGCCTCCCACTCTCTCCCCTTTCTTTCCCTGCCTCCCTCTCTCTCCCTGCCTCCCTCTCTCTCCCCTTTCTCTCCCTGCCTCCCTCTCTCTCCCCTTTCTCTCCCTGCCTCCCACCCTTCTCTCCCTTTTTCTCTCCCTCTCTCCCTGCCTCCCTTTTCTCTCCCTGCCTCCCTCTCTCTCCCTTTTCTCTCCCTCTCTCTCCCTTTTCTCTCCCTGCCTCCCTCTCTCTCCCTCTCGCTATTTCATTCTTGCCTGCTCTGAGACCTAACTGGGACAGATTCTAGTTATGTTGTTTACTCTGTGTCAGAGGTGTTCTGTTATTGCCATTACATTATTATCGTCATGGTAGCAGACATGTTGTCAGATGGTGATAATATAGTATTATGATGCTACGATACAAATCTATGTTCTCCTCTCTGTTCTCAGTGCTGGTTGATGGGGATCTGCTCTCTCAGGTGTTTGTCAGAATGTTGCAAAGGGATCTGCCCATTGAAATGCAGCTCACAGCAGCCAAGTGGTGAGTGTTTCACTTGACTATTAAACTAAGTGTGCTGCGATTGACCATGTCGACGTAAGTGCTAGTAGGTGTGAATCTGCGGACTGAAGTTAAGTGTGTGAAAGTGTTTTTCTTTCTGAAGGTGACATTTCTCTCCCTCTCTCTCTTTCTGCCCCCCCAGTCTAACATACATGTGTCGAGCGGGAGCCATCAGAACAGATGACAGGTGCATTGTTTTAAAGGTGATTATACTAGTTTGCTTGTACCATTGTGTACTCATCTAACGACTCAATCTAATACTGATGTGTGTGTGTGCGTGCGTGCGTGTGTGCGTGTGTACGTATATGCGTGCGCGTGCGTGCGTGCGTGCGTGTGTGCGTGCGTGTGGACATTTATTGGGCTGGATCTTGTCCTGGAAGCAGAGCGGTTTCCACTAGATGGGCCAGAATGCAAAGTCAAAATTGTCTATAACGTAAAGCATTTATGGAAACAAAATGTAGCTTTTTGGTAATTTAAGTTTACGGTTTGGCACAAGATTAGCAGTGTGGTTAGGGTTCAAATCAGATTTGATGACTTTGTGGCAATGCCAGCTAGTGACCACCCTGCAGAGCTGCCTCTAGTGCATGAGTCATCCCAACAAGTGCCAAACTGTATGTAGAACTCTGGTTCCACCCCTGTCTGTAGACCCTGCCGTGCCTGGTGAGGATGTGCAGTAAGGAACGTCTGTTGGAGGAGCGTGTGGAGGGGGCAGAGACCCTGGCCTACCTGATGGAGCCTGATGTGGAGCTGCAGAGGATCGCCAGTGTAACCGACCACCTAGTGGCCATGCTGGCTGACTACTTCAAATACCCCAGCTCTGTCAGCGCCATCACTGACATTAAGAGGGTGAGACACTGGACTGTAGTCATTGAACCTAGCCAGGCAGTCTTACAAGGCAGAGAAAACAGTGACCATCAGGAAAACACTGAAACTGTGGTGAGAAAAGAACACCACAGTCCTTCATTTGGACAAAAATCTCTTTTACCTAAAAATAATGGTTTATTTCATTTTTTATTTATCTGCAGTTGGATCATGACCTGAAGCACGCACATGAGCTGAGGCAAGCTGCCTTCAAGCTGTACGCCTCACTGGGCTCCAACGATGAAGACATCCGCAAGAAGGTGACTTCAACAGTACACACACCCACCCTAACCCAGCCACTTTTAGAAGTGTCCTTCTCGTAAACCCCCCGCTCCTGTTTCTCCCTCCTCAGATCACAGAGACCGAGAACATGATGGACAGGATAGTGAGCGGCCTGTCAGAATCCAGCATCAAGGTGCGGCTAGCAGCCGTCAGGTACGGAAAACACATCTCTACTTCTCTGCTCTCCACTGAGTGTCCTGTCACATTCTGTTCCTCTCTATTTTATATATATACACTTCCGTTCAAAAGTTTGGGGTCACTGAGAAATGTCCTTGTTTCTGAAAGAAAAGCTAATTTAAAAATAATAATAATTAAATAATAATGAAAATAATAATGAAAATAACATCAAGTTGATCAGACAGTGTAAACATTGTTCATGTTGTAAATGACTATTGTAGCTGGAAACGGCAGATAAAAAAAAAAATTGAATATCTACAGAGGCCCATTATCAGCAACCATCACATCAAATTAAATCAAGGTTTATTTGTCACGTGCGCTGAATACAACAATTGTAAACCTTAGTGAAATGCTTACTTACAGGCGCTAACCAATAGTGCAAAAAAGGTATTAGGTGAACAATAGGTAGGTAAAGAAATACAGTGCCTTGCGAAAGTATTCGGCCCCCTTGAACTTTGCGACCTTTTGCCACATTTCAGGCTTCAAACATAAAGATATAAAACTGTATTTTTTTGTGAAGAATCAACAACAAGTGGGACACAATCATGAAGTGGAACGACATTTATTGGATATTTCAAACTTTTTTAACAAATCAAAAACTGAAAAATTGGGCGTGCAAAATTATTCAGCCCCCTTAAGTTAATACTTTGTAGCGCCAACAAATTCTTATTTTCAATGACGGCCTAGGAACAGTGGGTTAACTGCCTGTTCAGGGGCAGAACGACAGATTTGTACCTTGTCAGCTCGGGGATTTGCAACCTTCCGTTTACTAGTCCAACGCTCTAACCACTAACCGCTACCCTGCCGCCCCATGATTCCATATCTATAGTTTTGATGTGTTCTGTTATTCTACAAAGTAGAAATAGTAAAAATAAAGAAAAACCCTTGAATGAGTAGTTGTGTCCAAACTTTTGACGTGTGTGTCTACATATAATTTTTTTATTATATAATATTCCTTTTTTCAGGTAAACATCATAAACAAATAGTACATATATCTGAATTTCTAAATGTAACAAACATATAATAACCAACAATGACAGTAAACAAACACGTACACAAGCAATAAAATGTATGCCTTCTTTCAGTTCTCTGTGCTTAATGTTCCATTACCTCCTAGACAGTGTTTCATTCATTACCCTTACCAGTGTTTCATTCATTACCCTTACCAGTGTTTCATTCATTACCCTTACCAGTGTTTCATTCATTACCCTTACCAGTGTTTCATTCATTACCCTTACCAGTGTTTCATTCATTACCATTCATTACCAGTGTTTCATTCATTACCCTTACCAGTGTTTCATTCATTACCCTTACCAGTGTTTCATTCATTATTACCAGTGTTTCATTCATTACCCCATTACCCCAGTGTTTCATTCATTACCCATTACCAGTGTTTCATTCATTACCCTTACCAGTGTTTCATTCATTACCCTTACCAGTGTTTCATTCATTACCCTGTGTTTCATTCATTACCTACCTGTGTTTCATTCATTTACCTGTGTTTCATTCATTACCCTACCTGTGTTTCATTCATTACCCTTACCAGTGTTTCATTCATTACCCTTACCAGTGTTTCATTCATTACCCTTACCAGTGTTTCATTCATTACCCTTACCAGTGTTTCATTCATTACCCTTACCAGTGTTTCATTCATTACCCTTACCAGTGTTTCATTCATTACCCTTACCAGTGTTTCATTCATTACACCTACCCGTGTTTCATCCATTACCCCTACCTGTGTTTCATTACCCCAACCCGTGTTTTATTCATTACCCCAACCCGTGTTTCATTCATTACCCCAACCCGTGTTTCATTCATTAGCCCAACACATGTTTCATTCATTACCCCTACCTGTGTTTCATTCATTACCCCTGCCTGTGTTTCATTCATTTCCCCTACCTGTGTTTCATTCATTACCCCTGCCTGTGTTTCATTCATTACCCCTACCTGTGTTTCATTCATTACCCCCTACCTGTGTTTCATTCATTACTCCTACCTGTGTTTCATTCATTACCCCTACCTGTGTTTCATTCATTACCCTACCCGTGTTTTATTACCCCAACCCGTGTTTTATTACCCCAACCTGTGTTTCATTCATTACCCCTACCTGTGTTTCATTCATTACCCCTACCTGTGTTTCATTCATTACCCTACCCATGTTTCATTCATTACCCCTACCCGTGTTTTATTACCCCTGCCTGTGTTTTTCATTACCCCTACCCCTGTGTTTCATTTCATTACCCCTACCTGTGTTTCATTCATTACCCCTACCTGTGTTTCATTCATTACCCCTACCTGTGTTTCATTCATTACCCCTACCTGTGTTTCATTCATTACCCCTACCTGTGTTTCATTCATTACCCCTACCTGTGTTTCATTCATTACCCCTACCTGTGTTTCATTCATTACCCCTACCTGTCAAATCAAATCAAATCACATTTATTTATATAGCCCTTTGTACATCAGCTGATATCTCAAAGTGCTGTACAGAAACCCAGCCTAAAACCCCAAACAGCAAGCAATGCAGGTGTAGAAGCACGGTGGCTAGGAAAAACTCCTTAGAAAGGCCAAAACCTAGGAAGAAACCTAGAGAGGAACCAGGCTATGTGGGGTGGCCAGTCCTCTTCTGGCTGTGCCGGGTGGAGATTATAACAGAACATGGCCAAGATGTTCAAATGTTCATAAATGACCAGCATGGTCGAATAATAATAAGGCAGAACAGTTGAAACTGGAGCAGCAGCACAGTCAGGTGGAAGTTGAAACTGGAGCAGCAGCATGGCCAGGTGGACTGGGGACAGCAAGGAGTCATCATGTCAGGTAGTCCTGGGGCATGGTCCTAGGGCTCAGGTCAGTTGAAACTGGAACAGCAGCATGGCCAGGTGGACTGGGGACAGCAAGGAGTCATCATGTCAGGTAGTCCTGGAGCTCAGGTCCTAGGGCTCGGGTCCTCCGAGAGAGAGAAAGAAAGAGAGAAGGAGAGAATTAGAGAACGCACACTTAGATTCACACAGGACACCGAATAGGACAGGAGAAGTACTCCAGATATAACAAACTGACCCCAGCCCCCGACACATAAACTACTGCAGCATAAATACTGGAGGCTGAGACAGGAGGGGTCAGGAGACACTGTGGCCCCATCCGAGGTCACCCCGGACAGGGCCAAACAGGAAGGATATAACCCCACCCACTTTGCCAAAGCACAGCCCCCACACCACTAGAGGGATATCTTCAACCACCAACTTACCATCCTGAGACAAGGCTGAGTATAGCCCACAAAGATCTCCGCCACGGCACAACCCAAGGGGGGCGCCAACCCAGACAGGATGACCACAACAGTGAATCAACCCACTCAGGTGACGCACCCCTCCAGGGACGGCATGAGAGAGCCCCAGTAAGCCAGTGACCCAGCCCCTGTAATAGGGTTAGAGGCAGAGAATCCCAGTGGAAAGAGGGGAACCGGCCAGGCAGAGACAGCAAGGGCGGTTCGTTGCTCCAGAGCCTTTCCGTTCACCTTCCCACTCCTGGGCCAGACTACACTCAATCATATGACCCACTGAAGAGATGAGTCTTCAGTAAAGACTTAAAGGTTGAGACCGAGTTTGCGTCTCTGACATGGGTAGGCAGACCGTTCCATAAAAATGGAGCTCTATAGGAGAAAGCCCTGCCTCCAGCTGTTTGCTTAGAAATTCTAGGGACAATTAGGAGGCCTGCGTCTTGTGACCGTAGCGTACGTGTAGGTATGTACGGCAGGACCAAATCAGAGAGATAGGTAGGAGCAAGCCCATGTAATGCTTTGTAGGTTAGCAGTAAAACCTTGAAATCAGCCCTTGCTTTGACAGGAAGCCAGTGTAGAGAGGCTAGCACTGGAGTAATATGATCAAATTTTTTGGTTCTAGTCAGGATTCTAGCAGCCGTATTTAGCACTAACTGAAGTTTATTTAGTGCTTTATCCGGGTAGCCGGAAAATAGAGCATTGCAGTAGTCTAACCTAGAAGTGACAAAAGCATGGATTAATTTTTCTGCATCATTTTTGGACAGAAAGTTTCTGATTTTTGCAATGTTACGTAGATGGAAAAAAGATGTCCTTGAAATGGTCTTGATATGTTCTTCAAAAGAGAGATCAGGGTCCAGAGTAACGCCGAGGTCCTTCACAGTTTTATTTGAGACGACTGTACAACCATTAAGATTAATTGTCAGATTCAACAGAATATCTCTTTGTTTCTTGGGACCTAGAACAAGCATCTCTGTTTTGTCCGAGTTTAATAGTAGAAAGTTTGCAGCCATCCACTTCCTTATGTCTGAAACACATGCTTCTAGTGAGGGCAATTTTGGGGCTTCACCATGTTTCATTGAAATGTACAGCTGTGTGTCATCCGCATAGCAGTGAAAGTTTACATTATGTTTTCGAATAACATCCCCAAGAGGTAAAATATATAGTGAGAACAATAGTGGTCCTAAAACGGAACCTTGAGGAACACCGAAATTTACAGTTGATTTGTCAGAGGACAAACCATTCACAGAGACAAACTGATATCTTTCCGACAGATAAGATCTAAACCAGGCCAGAACTTGTCCGTGTAGACCAATTTGGGTTTCCAATCTCTCCAAAAGAATGTGGTGATCGATGGTATCAAAAGCGGCACTAAGGTCTAGGAGCACGAGGACAGATGCAGAGCCTCGGTCCGATGCCATTAAAATGTCATTTACCACCTTCACAAGTGCCGTCTCAGTGCTATGATAGGGTCTAAAACCAGACTGAAGCATTTCGTATACATTGTTTGTCTTCAGGAAGGCAGTGAGTTGCTGAGCAACAGCCTTCTCTAAAATTTTTGAGAGGAATGGAAGATTCGATATAGGCCGATAGTTTTTTATATTTTCTGGGTCAAGGTTTGGCTTTTTCAAGAGAGGCTTTATTACTGCCACTTTTAGTGAGTTTGGTACACATCCAGTGGATAGAGAGCCGTTTATTATGTTCAACATAGGAGGGCCAAGCACAGGAAGCAGCTCTTTCAGTAGTTTAGTTGGAATAGGGTCCAGTATGCAGCTTGAAGGTTTAGAGGCCATGATTATTTTCATCATTGTGTCAAGAGATATAGTACTAAAACACTTGAGCGTCTCTCTTGATCCTAGGTCCTGGCAGAGTTGTGCAGACTCAGGACAACTGAGGTTTGGAGGAATACGCAGGTTTAAAGAAGAGTCCGTAATTTGCTTTCTAATAATCATAATCTTTTCCTCAAAGAAGTTCATGAATTTATCACTGCTAAAGTGAAAGTCATCCTCTCTTGGGGAATGCTGCTTTTTAGTTAGCTTTGCGACAGTATCAAAAAGGAATTTCGGATTGTTCTTATTTTCCTCAATTAAGTTAGAAAAATAGGATGATCGAGCAGCAGTAAGGGCTCTTCGGTACTGCACGGTACTGTCTTTCCAAGCTAGTCGGAAGACTTCCAGTTTGGTGTGGCGCCATTTCCGTTCCAATTTTCTGGAAGCTTGCTTCAGAGCTCGGGTATTTTCTGTGTACCAGGGAGCTAGTTTCTTATGAGAATTTTTTTTAGTTTTTAGGGGTGCAACTGCATCTAGGGTATTGCGCAAGGTTAAATTGAGATCCTCAGTTAGGTGGTTAACTGATTTTTGTCCTCTGGCGTCCTTGGGTAGGCAGAGGGAGTCTGGAAGGGCATCAAGGAATCTTTGTGTTGTCTGTGAATTTATAGCACGACTTTTGATGTTCCTTGGTTGGGGTCTGAGCAGATTATTTGTTGCAATTGCAAACGTAATAAAATGGTGGTCCGATAGTCCAGGATTATGAGGAAAAACATTAAGATCCACCACATTTATTCCATGGGACAAAACTAGGTCCAGCGTATGACTGTGACAGTGAGTGGGTCCAGAGACATGTTGGACAAAACCCACTGAGTCGATGATGGCTCCGAAAGCCTTTTGGAGTGGGTCTGTGGACTTTTCCATGTGAATATTAAAGTCACCAAAGATTAGAATATTATCTGCTATGACTACAAGGTCCGATAGGAATTCAGGGAACTCAGTGAGAAACGCTGTATATGGCCCAGGAGGCCTGTAAACAGTAGCTATAAAAAGTGATTGAGTAGGCTGCATAGATTTCATGACTAGAAGCTCAAAAGACGAAAACGTCATTTTTTTTTTTTTTGTAAATTGAAATTTGCTATTGTAAATGTTAGCAACCCCTCCGCCTTTGCGGGATGCACGGGGATATGGTCACTAGTGTAGCCAGGAGGTGAGGCCTCATTTAAAACAGTAAATTCATCAGGCTTAAGCCATGTTTCAGTCAGGCCAATCACATCAAGATTATGATCAGTGATTAGTTCATTGACTATAATTGCCTTTGAAGTAAGGGATCTAACATTAAGTAGCCCTATTTTGAGATGTGAGGTATCATGATCTCTTTCAGTAATGACAGGAATGGAGGTGGTCTTTATCCTAGTGAGATTGCTAAGGCGAACACCGCCATGTTTAGTTTTGCCCAACCTAGGTCGAGGCACAGACACGGTCTCAATGGTGATAGCTGAGCTGACTACACTGACTGTGCTAGTGGCAGACTCCACTATGCTGGCAGGCTGGCTAACAGCCTGCTGCCTGGCCTGCACCCTATTTCATTGTGGAGCTAGAGGAGTTAGAGCCCTGTCTATGTTGGTAGATAAGATGAGAGCACCCCTCCAGCTAGGATGGAGTCCGTCACTCCTCAGCAGGTCAGGCTTGGTCCTGTTTGTGGGTGAGTCCCAGAAAGAGGGCCAATTATCTACAAATTCTATCTTTTGGGAGGGGCAGAAAACAGTTTTCAACCAGCGATTGAGTTGTGAGACTCTGCTGTAGAGCTCATCACTCCCCCTAACTGGGAGGGGGCCAGAGACAATTACATCGTTGGTGCCGACGTGGATAACAATATCTCTATACTCTCTACACTCGCCAGTTTTAGCTTTAGCCAGCACAATCTTCAGATTAGCCTTAACGTCGGTAGCCCTGCCCCCGGGTAAACAGTGTATGATCGCTGGATGATTTGCTTTAAGTCTAATGCTGCGGGTAATGGAGTCGCCAATGACTAGAGTTTTCAATTTGTCAGAGCTAATGGTGGGAAGCTTCGGCGTCTCAGACCCCGTAACGAGAGGAGTAGAGACCAGAGAAGAATCGGCCTCTGACTCCGACCCGCTGCTTAATGGGGAAAACCGGTTGAAAGTTTCTGTCGGCTGAATGAGCGACACCGGTTGAGCGTTCCTACAGCATTTCCTTCCAGAAACCGTGAGAAAGTTGTCCGGCTGCGGGGACTGTGTCAGGGGATTTATACTACTATCTGTACTTACTGGTGGCACAGACGCTGTTTCATCCTTTCCTACACTGAAATTACCCTTGCCTAACGATTGCGTCTGAAGCTGGGCTTGCAGCACAGCTATCCTCGCCGTAAGGCGAGTACAGCGGCTGCAATTAGAAGGCATCATGTTAATGTTACTACTTAGCTTCGGCTGTTGGAGGTCCTGACGAATCGTGTCCAGATAAAGCATCCGGAGTGAAAAAGTTGAGGAAAAAATAAATAAATATATGAACGGTAATTAAAAAGTGAAAACCGTAAAGTTGTCAGGTAGCAAAACAGGTTGGCAACAAAACGCACAGCAACTCGAAAACAAGCCTGCAAGTTGTGACCGGAAACCTGTGTTTCATTCATTACCCCTACCTGTGTTTCATTCATTACCCCTACCTGTGTTTCATTCATTACCCCTACCTGTGTTTCATTCATTACCCCTACCCGTGTTTCATTCATTACCCCTACCTGTGTTTCATTCATTTCCCCTACCCGTGTTTCATTCATTTCCCCTACCCGTGTTTCATTCATTTCCCCTACCCGTGTTTCATTCATTTCCCCTACCCGTGTTTCATTCATTTCCCCTACCCGTGTTTCATTCATTTCCCCTACTCGTGTTTCATTCATTTCCCCTACCCGTTTTTCATTCATTAACCCTACCCATGTTTCATTACCCCTACCTGTGTTTAATTCATTACCCCTATCCATGTTTCATTACCCCTACCTGTGTTTCATTCATTTCCCCTACCCATATTTCATTACCCCTACCTGTTTCATTCATTACCCCCTATCCATGTTTCATTACCCCTACCTGTGTTTCATTCATTTCCCCTACCCATGTTTCATTACCCCTACCTGTGTTTCATTCATTACCCCTATCCATGTTTCTTTCATTACCCCTACCTGTGTTTCATTCATTCCCCCTACCCATGTTTCATTACCCCTACCTGTGTTTCATTCATTACCGCTACCTGTGTTTCTTTCATTACCGCTACCTGTGTTTCTTTCATTACCCCTACCTGTGTTTCATTCATTCCCCCTAGCCGTGTTTCATTCATTCCCCCTAGCCATGTTTCATTTTCCCTACCCGTGTTTCATTCATTCCCCCTACCCGTGTTTCATTCATAACCCCTACCCGTGTTTCATTCATAACCCCTACCCGTGTTTCATTCATTACCCCTACCTGTGTTTCATTCATTACCCCTACCTGTGTTTCATTCATTACCCCTATCCATGTTTCATTACCCCTACCTGTGTTTCATTCATTTCCCCTACCCATATTTCATTACCCCTACCTGTGTTTCATTCATTACCCCTACCCATGTTTCATTACCCCTACCTGTGTTTAATTCATTACCCCTATCCATGTTTCATTACCCCTACCTGTGTTTCATTCATTACCCCTACCTGTGTTTCATTCATTCCCCTACCTGTGTTTCATTCATTACCACCTACCCATATTTCATTACCCCTACCTGTTTAATTCATTACCCCCTATCCATGTTTCATTACCCCTACGTGTGTTTCATTCATTACCCCTACCTGTGTTTCTTTCATTACCCCTACCTGTGTTTCATTCATTACCCCTACCTGTGTTTCATTCATTCCCCCTAGCCATGTTTCATTACCCCTACCCGTGTTTCATTCATTAAACCTACCCATATTTCATTACCCCTACCCATGTTTCATTACCCCGGCCCATTTTTATTTTCCTTTCATGCCTTTACTAATTTGCCTGTCACAAAATGTGTGGTTGTAGTCTGTAAAATACAAGATACCCCTAACGTAGTATAGAGGCCCTACCACTATTAAACCAAGTAACTATTTCGTACAAGGAAGCGACCAGGGTCCAGTTGACCCATAGAGTCAAAGAATTTGTATATTGAAACTGTTTCCCTCTTAGCCTATGAAGATCTCCTTGTACCTAAGATATCTGACTCTTCCTCTCTCTCACTCTGTGTCCAGGTGTCTTCACAGTCTGTCCCGGTCAGTCCAGCAGTTGAGGACTAGTTTTCATGACCACGCAGTATGGAAACCCCTTATGAAGGTCTGTACTCTAGTATTACCCTCTACATCTCTATATAGTCACATCATGTTTGTGTAAGCTGCAGAGGAAATGGCCAATATTTGGGGCTATTATTAAGACTGAAGGTACTCTTCTCTCTCTGTGTGTAGTTGCTACAGAACGCTCCAGACGAGGTGCTGGTCATGGCCTCTTCTACACTATGCAATCTGCTGCTGGAGTTCTCCCCCAGCAAAGAGGTGAGACCGGCAGTAATAAACACTATTACTGTTACCTAGTGGTAGGCAGCAAAACAACACTACTACTGTTACCTAGTAGTAGGCAGCAATACAACACTACTACTGTTACCTAGTAGTAGGCAGCAATACAACACTACTACTGTTACCTAGTGGCAGGCAGCAATACAACACTACTACTGTTACCTAGTAGCAGGCAGCAATACAACACTACTACTGTTACCTAGTAGCAGGCAGCAATACAACACTACTACTGTTACCTAGTAGCAGGCAGCAATACAACACTACTACTGTTACCTAGTAGTAGGCAGCAATACAACACTACTACTGTTACCTAGTGGCAGGCAGCAATACAACACTACTACTGTTACCTAGTAGCAGGCAGCAATACAACACTACTACTGTTACCTAGTAGCAGGCAGCAATACAACACTACTACTGTTACCTAGTAGCAGGCAGCAATACAACACTACTACTGTTACCTAGTGGTAGGCAGCAAAACAACACTACTACTGTTACCTAGTGGTAGGCAGCAAAACAACACTACTACTGTTACCTAGTAGCAGGCAGCAATACAACACTACTACTGTTACCTAGTAGCAGGCAGCAATACAACACTACTACTGTTACCTAGTAGCAGGCAGCAATACAACACTACTACTGTTACCTAGTAGCAGGCAGCAATACAACACTACTACTGTTACCTAGTAGCAGGCAGCAATACAACACTACTACTGTTACCTAGTAGCAGGCAGCAATACAACACTACTACTGTTACCTAGTAGTAGGCAGCAATACAACACTACTACTGTTACCTAGTAGCAGGCAGCAATACAACACTACTACTGTTACCTAGTAGCAGGCAGCAATACAACACTACTACTGTTACCTAGTAGCAGGCAGCAATACAACACTACTACTGTTACCTAGTAGCAGGCAGCAATACAACACTACTACTGTTACCTAGTAGCAGGCAGCAATACAACACTACTACTGTTACCTAGTAGCAGGCAGCAATACAACACTACTACTGTTACCTAGTAGCAGGCAGCAATACAACACTACTACTGTTACCTAGTAGCAGGCAGCAATACAACACTATTACTGTTACCTAGTAGCAGGCAGCAATACAACACTACTACTGTTACCTAGTGGCAGGCAGCAATACAACACTACTACTGTTACCTAGTGGCAGGCAGCAATACAACACTACTACTGTTACCTAGTAGCAGGCAGCAATACAACACTACTACTGTTACCTAGTGGTAGGGAGCAATACAACACTACTACTGTTACCTAGTAGCAGGCAGCAATACAACACTACTACTGTTACCTAGTAGCAGGCAGCAATACAACACTACTACTGTTACCTAGTAGCAGGCAGCAATACAACACTACTACTGTTACCTAGTAGCAGGCAGCAATACAACACTACTACTGTTACCTAGTAGCAGGCAGCAATACAACACTACTACTGTTACCTAGTAGCAGGCACTGCAGCAGGCACAACACTACTACTGTTACCTAGTAGCAGGCAGCAATACAACACTACTACTGTTACCTAGTAGCAGGCAGCAATACAACACTACTACTGTTACCTAGTAGCAGGCAGCAATACAACACTACTACTGTTACCTAGTAGCAGGCAGCAATACAACACTACTACTGTTACCTAGTGGCAGGCAGCAATACAACACTAATACTGTTACCTAGTGGCAGGCAGCAATACAACACTAATACTGTTACCTAGTGGCAGGCAGCAATACAACACTATTACTGTTACCTAGTGGCAGGCAGCAATACAACACTACTACTGTTACCTAGTAGCAGGCAGCAATACAACACTACTACTGTTACCTAGTAGCAGGCAGCAATACAACACTACTACTGTTACCTAGTAGCAGGCAGCAATACAACACTACTACTGTTACCTAGTAGCAGGCAGCAATACAACACTACTACTGTTACCTAGTGGCAGGCAGCAATACAACACTACTACTGTTACCTAGACCACTACATGATTGGTCGACAAACTCAACTCAGTAAAATTTGCTTGACTTTTTTGGACTAAATATTAGCTGTCAGGTTGTATATTTGCCGTGTATCTTGACCAGTGGGAGTAAGTGTATGTGTTTTGTGTATGTCTGCAGCCTATCCTGGAGTCAGGGGTGGTAGAGTTACTGTGCAGTCTGACCCAGAGTGACAGTCCAGCCCTGAGGGTCAACGGCATTTGGGCTCTCATGGTGAGTCCCCACTTTACCCCCTCTCTGTCTTGCTCTGCTCGCCCACTTTACCTCGACAAAAGGTTGCATAACCAAACTCCCCAGGTTTCTTAGCGATCTTGGCTGGAGGATTCTCAGAATCAGTAGAGAACAAGCAGTGAGGGAACACTTCAGCTGACAATCTTCCAACCAGAGCTTTGGTAGTGTCTGTCTAACCTACACCCTTTTTGTTGTTTGTTTGTTTGTGTTTAGAACATGGCGTTCCAGGCAGACCAGAAGGTGAAAGGGGAGATTGTGAGAGCTTTGGGGACGGAGCAGCTTTTCCGTCTGCTCTCTGACCCGGACACTAACGTCCTGATGAAGACCTTGGGCCTGTTACGGAACCTGCTCTCCACACGACCTGTAAGACAGACAGGCAGACAGACAGGCAGGCAGGCAGACAGACAGGCAGGCAGGCAGACAGACAGGCAGACAGACAGGCAGACAGACAGGCAGGCAGACAGACAGGCAGACAGGCAGGCAGACAGGCAGACAAAGGCAGACAGACAGACAGGCAGACAGACAGGCAGACAGACAGGCAGGCAGACAGACAGGCTTTAACACAAGGCAGACAGGCAGACAGACAGGCAGACAGACAGGCAGACAGGATCAGGAGTTCCCAGGCAGAAGCAGAGACAGACAGGCAGACAGACAGACAGACAGAGGTCAGACAGGACAGACAGACAGACAGACCCTCAACAGACAGACAGACAGACCGACAGACAGGCAGACAGACAGACAGACAGAGACAAACGCACACACACACAGCTCTCCAAATTCCTTTAAAGACAAAAACTCTTTCCCTCTCTCTCAGCACATAGACCAGATCATGAGTTCCCATGGGAAGCAGATCATGCAGGCGGTCACTCTGATCCTGGAGGGGGAACACAGCATCGAGGTCAAGGAGCAGGTAGGACCCCCTCAACATACTGTAGGACCCCCCTCAACATATTGTAGGACACCCTCAACATACTGTAGGTCCCCCTCAACATGCTGTAGGACCCCCTCAACATACTGTAGGTCCCCCTCAACATACTGTAGGTCAAGGAGCAGGTAGGACCCCCTCAACATACTGTAGGTCAAGGAGCAGGTAGGTCAACCCCTCAACATACTGTAGGTCAAGGAGCAGGTAGGTCCCCCTCAACATACTGTAGGTCCCCCTCAACATACTGTAGGTCAAGGAGCAGGTAGGACCCCCTCAACATACTGTAGGTCAAGGAGCAGGCAGGACCCCCTCAACATACTGTAGGTCCCCCTCAACATACTGTAGTTCAAGGAGCAGGTAGGACCCCCTCAACATACTGTAGGTCCCCCTCAACATACTGTAGGTCAAGGAGCAGGTAGGACCCTCAACATACTGTAGGACCCCCTCAACCTCAACATACTGCAGGACCCCCTCAACATACTGTAGGACCCCCTCAACATACTGTAGGACTCCCTCAACATACTGTAGGACCCCCTCAACATACTGCAGGACCCCCTCAACATACTGTAGGACCCCCTCAACATACTGTAGGACCCCCTCAACATACTGTAGGACCCCCTCAACATACTGTAGGTCCCCCTCAACATACTGTAGGTCAAGGAGCAGGTAGGACCCCCTCAACATACTGTAGGACATACCCCTCAACATACTGTAGGACCCCTCAACATACTGTAGGACCCCCTCAACATACTGTAGGACCCCTCAACATACTGTAGGTCAAGGAGCAGGTAGGACCCCCTCAACATACTGTAGGACCCCTTCAGCATACTGTAGGACCCCCTCAACATACTGTAGGTCAAGGAGCAGGTAGGACCCCCTCAACATACTGTAGGACCCCTTCAGCATACTGTAGGACCCCTCAACATACTGTAGGTCAAGGGACAGGTAGGACCCCCTCAACATACTGTAGGTCAAGGAGCAGGTAGGACCCCCTCAACATACTGTAGGACCCCCTCAACATACTGTAGGACCCCCTCAACATACTGTAGGACCCCCTCAACATACTGTAGGTCCCCCTCAACATACTGTAGGACCCCCTCAACATACTGTAGGTCAAGGAGCAGGTAGGACCCCCTCAACATACTGTAGGACCCCCTCAACATACTGTAGGACCCCCTCAACATACTGTAGGACCCCCTCAACATACTGTAGGTCCCCCTCAACATACTGTAGGTCAAGGAGCAGGTAGGACCCCCTCAACATACTGTAGGACCCCCTCAACATACTGTAGGACCCCCTCAACATACTGTAGGTCAAGGGCACCCCCTCAACATACTGTAGGACCCCCCCCTCAACATACTGTAGGACCCCCTCAACATACTGTAGGTCCCCCTCAACATACTGTAGGTCAAGGAGCAGGTAGGACAACCCCTCAACATACTGTAGGACCCCCTCAACATACTGTAGGTCAAGGAGCAGGTAGGACCCCCTCAACATACTGTAGGTCCCCCTCAACATACTGTAGGACCCCTCAACATACTGTAGGTCAAGGAGCAGGCAGGACCCCTCAACATACTGTAGGTCAAGGGACAGGTAGGACCCCTCAACATACTGTAGGTCAAGGAGCAGGTAGGACCCCCTCAACATACTGTAGGTCCCCCTCAACATACTGTAGGACCCCCTCAACATGCTGTAGGTCCCCCTCAACATGCTGTAGGTCAAGGAGCAGGTAGGACCCCCTCAACATACTGTAGGTCAAGGGACAGGTAGGAGCAGGTAGGACCCCTCAACATACTGTAGGACCCCCTCAACATACTGTAGGACCCCCTCAACATACTGTTGAACCCTCTCAACATACTGTAGGACCCCCTCAACATACTGTAGGTCAAGGAACAGGTAGGACCCCCTAAACATACTGTTGGTCAGAACAGGTTCCCCTGCTCAGACATTGCATGCATCAACCAATGATTGCGTAACAGATTGCTGTAAGCAGATTGCTGTAACATATGATGTGGTTAGCTGGTACGTAAAATACCTATCCAGGTGGTGTACGATCTGGCATGCGTCAGCTACGCCTGGGCAGGGGAACACAACCTTTAACTGCTCTCTATATTTCAGACACTCTGCATCCTAGCCAATATTGCCGATGGCAACACAGCCAAGGAACTCATCATGACCAATGACGACATCCTCCAGAAAATCAAATATTACATGGTAGAATCTCTTCCCTCCATGATCCACTGTAGCAATACTAGTAAAATATAGGTTTGTTCTCAGGTTCACTGAACTCTCTGTTGCCAACCTTGATATTTGTATCCACGTGGGGTAATGTTTATTTAGAATGAGTTTCACCGACTCTTTACATACAGTACCAGTCAAACATTTGGACACACCTACTCATTCAAGTTTTATTCTTGATCTTTGCTATTTTCTACAATGTCGAATAAGTGAAGACATCAAAACTATGAAATAACACATATGGAATCATGTAGTAACCAAAAAAGTGTTAAACTAAGGAAAATATATTTGAGATTTGAGATTCTTCAAAGTAGCCATCCTTTGCCTTAATGACACACTCTTGGCATTATCTCACCCAGCACCACCAGGAATGCTTTTCCAACAGTCTTGAAGGAGTTCCCACATATGCTGAGCACTTTTGGCTGCTTTTCCTTCACTCTGCGGTCCAACTCATCCCAAACCATCTCAATTGGGTTGAGGACAGGTGATTGTGGAGGCCAGGTCATCTGATGCAGCACTCCATCTCTCTCCTTCTTGGTCAAATAGCCTTTACACAGCCTGAAGGTGTGTTGGGTCATTGTTCTGTTGAAAAACAAATGATAGTCCCACTTAGCCCAAACCAGATGCGATGGTGTATCACTGCAGAATGCTGTGGTAGCCATGCTGGTTAAGTGTGCCTTAAATTCTAAATAAATCATGAGGGTGTCACCAGCAAAGCACCATCACACCACCTCCTCCATGCTTCACGGTGGGAACCACACATCCGTTCACCTACTCTGCGTCTCACAAAGACACAGCGGTTGGAACCAAAAATCTCAAATTTGGACTCGTCCTACAAAAGGACAGATTTCCACCGGTCTAACGTCCATTGCTCATGTTTTTGGCCCAAGCAAGTCTCTTCTTATTGGTGTCCTTTAGTAGTGGTTTCTTTGCAGCAATTCAACCATGAAGGCCTGATTCACACAGTCTCCTCGGAACATTTGATGTTGAGATGTGTCTGTTACTTGAACTCTGTGAAGCATGCAATCTGCTGCAATCTGAGGTGCAGTTAACTCTAATGAACTTATCCTCTGCAGCAGAGGTAACTCTGGGTCTTCGTTTCCTGTGGCGGTCCTCATGAGAGCCAGTTTCATTATAGTACTTGATGGTTTTTGCAACTGCACTTGAAGAAACTTTCAAAGTTCTTGACATTTTACGGATTGACTGACCCTCTTACGGATGGACTGTCGTTTCTCTTTGCTTATTTGAACTGTTCTTGCCATAATATGGACTTTTACCAAATAGGGCCATCTTCTGTATACCCCCCCCTACCTACCTCTTCTAAGAGGGCACACCTGTTAATTGAAATGCATTCCAGGTGACTGCCTCATGAAGTTGGTTGAGAGAATGCCAAGAGTGCTGCAAAGCTGTCATTAAGGCAAAGGGTGTCTACTTTGAAGAATCTCAAATATATTGTGATTAACACTTTTTGGGCTACTACATGATTCCATATGTGTTATTTAATAATTTTGACGTCTTCACTATTCTACGATGTGGATAATAATAATTTTTTTAATTAAGAAAAATCATTGAATGAGTAGGTGTGTCAACTTGACTGGTACTGTATATGATTGACACATCTAAACCAAATACTGAGAACAGTTCTCTGTGGTGTCCTCTCAGGGTCACTCTAATGCGAAGCTCCAGCTGGCAGCAACATTCTGTATCTCCAACCTGATCTGGAATGAGGAGGGCAGTGAGGCCGATGCCATGACAGGTTGTTACATGCTGGGGGGGGGGTACCTGGGGGTTAGCTAGGAAAGGGCTAGTGGTTCTTGTGGATGTAGTGGTAAAGATTGTGGATCAAGTTAATACAAATCTGAACCGCAGTGCAGATGAAGCACGGTCTGTAACATACACTAATGTATTTACGCTCCATTACATCCCTGGTTTTCATCTGTGATTCCACTCAACATTCCACAAGCTCCGTTGTTATGTAATGTTCAATGCTTTACTGTTGGACTTGGTCTCTGCCTCCGGGTCCAACATCATCCCCTCTAACCTTCCTACGTCGGTGTCTCTGTTCTCAGGCTGCCAGGAGCGTCAGGACAAGCTGAGGGAGTTGGGCTTTGTAGACATTCTGCACAAACTCACCCAGGCCTTAGACCCCAACCTCTGTGAAAGGTGTGACACACACACACACGTGCACGCTCATTATGTTATAGGATAGTGTACTGACTCTCCGTCTCTCTCAGGGCGAAAACAGCGATGCAGCATTATCTGGCGTGACCCCGCGGGGGCAGTCTCAGATGTTGTTTCCCCTAACAACACAACTAACAAACCAACCGCCTGCCAGGATGAGACCTGCCAGGAGGAGACCTGCCAGGAGGAGACCTGCCAGGAGGAGACCTGCCAGGAGGAGACCTGCCTCCTTGCTGCCATTGTTTTGTTCTGATCTCCTTCACTTTAATCTTCCGTTTTTGTTTGGTTGCACAAAGACACCTTTTGAGCTGCCGAGGCAGAGTCCCCTTCCACCTCATCACCCCAATACTGACCTCCATCCCAGCCGGAGACTGTAAGACTCGGTTGGATGGGGAAACGAGTGCTTGCTGCTCACCAACAGGTTTCATTATTATTATTATTTTTTAATGCAAAAAGGTGAAGATTTTGTTTTTGCTTCTTGGACTTGATGTGAAGGAAGAAAGGATTAGTAATGTGCAGCACAGCAGCCAGCCATCGCAGCACAACGCCACCTTGTGGCCAGGAGGCCTTGGTGCTTTTGGACTCGTTATGGAGGAGATGGACAGAAAGACGTCACAGAGCCGGACTAAAGGTTCTGACGGACTAAAGGTTCTGACGGACTAAAGGTTCTGACGGAGAGGGCAGGGTTGTGGTAGCATCACTTCCTCTTGGTTTAATTTAGCTAATTATTCATTATTGATATTATTATTATTTGAATGGCTTTATGTCACGAGAGGACATTTTTTACATTTGGGTAAAAAAGACTGTTAATTTTGAAATGTGTGGTGGTTTCTTTTTGTGTGTGTATACATACCTCGTAAATATATATAAACATATAAATATATTTTTGTGATTTTTCATCTCTTTGTTTTCTTCCTGTTTCTGATCCTGGTTCCTACAGGAAGTAGGGTGTGTGTTTCTATGGTGTGAACAGAGCAACAATGGGAGGATCCTGGGGTCAATAAAATATAAAACATGTTTTATACCTTTTATTTAACGAGTCAGTTCAGAACACATTCTTATTTACAATGACAGCCTAGGAACAGTGGGTTAACTGCCTTGTTCTGACGGACTAAAGGTTCTGACGGACTAAAGACGGACTAAAGGTTCTGACGGACTGAAGGTTCTGACGGACTAAAGGTTCTGACGAATTAAAGACAGACTAAAGGTTCTGACGGACTAGAGGTTCTGACGGACTAAAGGTTCTGACGGACTAAAGACGGACTAAAGACGGACTAAAGGTTCTGACGGAGAGAGGGTTGTGGGAGCATCACTTCCTCTTGCATTAATTTAGCTAATTATTCATTATTGATATTACTATTATTATTTGAATAACTTTATGTCACGAGAGGACACGTTTGTGGGGTGCGGCAGGCAGCCTAGTGGTTAGAGCCTAGTGGTTAGAGCGTTGTCAGCTCGAATCCCCGAGCTGACAAGGTAAAACTGTCGTTCTGCCCGTGAACAAGGCAGTTAACCCAATGGTAGTAGATGGACTGGACCCAGATTAATCTTAGTCCTGGACTAAAAAGCACTTTCAATGGTGAATCACCATTGAGCATAATTCTTAGTCTAGGATTAGGCTTAACCTGTATCTGGGGAAACCGGCCGTAGAGGGTCACTATAGTGTCGGTGGGTGACTCTGAACCGGCCTGTAGAGGGTCACTATAGTGTCGGTGGGTGACTCTGAACCGGCCCGTAGAGGGTCACTATAGTGTCAGTGACTCTGAACCAGCCTGTAGAGGGTCACTATATTGTCAGTGGGTGACTCTGAACCAGCCTTTAGAGGGTCACTATAGTGTCAGTGGGTGACTCTGACACTCTCTAGTCTGTTACCTTTCAGGAGGCTCTAAGATGGATCCATAACAGGATCAAATGTTAAATGTTCTTTGCTTTTAGCCGTTTGGTTTGTTCCCCTCAGAATCGTCTAAACTTTTCCTCTCCCTGGCATTTCAAACCTTACTGAAGCTCTGATAGAATGAATCTTACCATTTTGAAATATATGCAGACCTGAAAGATGGACTTGGTCAGTGAGTACTGTTTTCTTTTGTCCTCGGACAAGGTGGAGGTACAGCAAAGTTGTTTATCAATGTGGGGCAGGTGAAAAACGAGTTGTTTATCAATGTGGGGCAGGTGAAGAACGAGTCCCAGGTGTGACAACTGAACGTGTGCATCAGTTGGACGTTCACTGGTTACAAGGGTATTACCCTGGTTGATTAAATCAACTTGGAATTGGGATGTGAAACCACTGAACATCACATCACAGACAAAGAGTCGGGTACAAAACATTACAGAAGCGTGGATCTTATAAAACAACACTTTGTTTATTGTTGTATCGTGTTTCTGGTAAAGTTGGTAAGAGTTAATAAAATACATCTTAAGCCTGTCCAAACCTCTGGCAGCACAGTAAGCCCACCCCCTCTGCCCTCGTTCTGAAACAAGCACATTCCTCATGCAGTTAGCTGTGACAAGCATTAACATCTTGACCCCTGACCTGCACCCTTTGTGTGCCACTCCTCCAACACATCTTCACGCATCCTCATCCCCAGCCTCATCCTCACCCCGTTACAGAAAATAGAAACCAGTATCTCAATCTGACTGTGCCCCCCAAAACATCTCTAGTGCACCTAGTACACCGAGCACCAGACAATGCTCGTACAATTAGTCCTCTGACCACTTCAGCAATGTCTGAGCCTTGTGTCTTTGTAGGATAAACCTGCGTCATCCAGAGGTTGACACTTAAACATGGGATGCAGATGATGCTGCGGACATGGCAGGTGTCCGTGTGCGTGTGTGCGCGTGCGTGCGTGTGCGTGTCCGTGTGTGTGTGTGTCCGTGCGTGCTTCAGTGGAGGCTGCTGAGGCGAGGACGGCTCATAATGGCTTGAATTGAGTTTAATGGATGGAATGGAGTGAATGGAACGGTATAAAATGTGTTTGTTTCCATTTATGCCATTCCAGCCATTATTAGCCATCCTCCCCTCAGCAGCCTCCACTGGTGTGCTTGTGTGTGGGCTTTGATATGACGCTGAGATGTCTCTGGTTGAACTAGCGATGGACGATAAAATGCCAGAACACCCGAATCCAACAAGAGATTTTAACACACATTCTACATAAAATAAATGACTTTCAAAATAAAAGTGAGGTGTTTGTAATGGTCAATGGCTTAATCACAACATAATCACCAGGTGTGGATGATATGATGTATACGACTAGCAGTGTGTGTGTTCCAAGGAGAAGGCACGAATGGTTGGATGCCTAAAGCTGGAGTTGATTTGGGAACTCATTCACTGTACAGTCTGGTTGTCACTCATAGACCTACTGTATATTCCACTCACCCACCCGTATGCATGGCTTCTTAAACCTAAACCTGGCCTCTGTGGCACACCGGCTCCCTCCCTTCTACCTGCAAACCTACTGCGGTGTTGTCTTCATGTTTTGGTTGGTTCCATGTGTTTTGTAAGCTCTCTGATTGTCTTGTGTTGAATATGGCCACTTGTTGGAGGGACAGAACTGATTGTGTGTGTAGGCTGGATTGAGACTTATAGGATGTCACATAATGTGAGACCACAGTGCAAGTGTGTGTGTTCTTTGTGGAGATGTATGTAACAAATCACCCCCATATAACAAGTAGCAGAGAAACTCTGAAGAAACATTAAGTTGAAGTTAAATTAACTCCTCATTTGAAGTCAGCCGTGGTTGATATTCAAGCAATAGATGTTAGTATAATTTTGAAACCACACAACAGAGGTTGAACTAGAGTTTACATTCCCAGTCCTATGTACTGTCTGTGATGTCATGAAGGGGTGGTTGGTTGGGAACATTTGGCCAGAAGAGGAGAAGGGATGCACATTTCACTTATGACATCATGAAGTCCATAGACGGAGGAGGATGTGTTGCTTTAACATGACCAGAGTGCCTGATCAGAGTACTGTTAGAACTGGTGTCTTGCTACTGTCCTGGTGCGGTATTTTTCAGTGATGCTATTGGTTTCCACCTATAGTGATTTTGATCTCTGTCTGTCTGCCTGTCTGTCTCACAGGTTCAATGTTGCATTCTGGACGAGCTACGTACTCTCCTCTCCTCTCCTCTCCTCTCCTCTCCTCTCCTCTCCTCTCCTCTCCTCTCCTCTCCTCTCCTCTCCTCTCCTCTCCCTCTCCTCTCCTCTCCTCTCCTCTCCTCTCCTCTCCTCTCCTCTCCTCTCCTCTCTTCATTCTGTCTCTGCTGTTTCTTCTTGCATATAATCTGCCTCTCTGTCACAGAGCTGGCCCTTCCTCGTCCATGTAGCTGATGTGCTCCATCATCTGGGAGCGTCTCTCCCCCCTCTCTCCTCCCCTCTCCTGCATCTCCAGCGCCAGGTGTCCTGCCTCCAGCCTGGTGCCCCCCTGCGTCTCCCCCCTCAGAGAGTCCAGGGAGAACGGGCCCAGGGAGAGGGTCGAGGGGTAAGGAGAGGGGAGGGGAGGGATGAGGGGAGTGGAGTAGGAAGAGGGGAAGACCAACTTCAGCTTATGGTCTCCAGGTGAGGAGCTGAGTGACGGAGGAGCGGAGCAATGGGAGGAAGGCGGGGGCGTGTTGTCCTGGGAGGGGGGCGGGGGGAGCAGGCCCCTGCTGTGGCTACCAGATCGTGAGTGATGGGGACCCTGGCAGGGAGAGCAGGAGGGGGAGGAGGAGAGGGACAAGGAGAAAGAGAGGGAGGGGGACATGGTGCCAGAGGCTAGGGTACATCTGTCCTGGGCAGAGGGAAGGAAACTGTTGCTAGAGGTGGTGTGGTTGGAGAGGTGGGGTGACCCCCTCATGTCTTCTGTCCCAGGGGAAGGGGGGTTGGACTGGGGTAAGTCCTTAGAACTTCTCTCTGGGGAGATTGGAGACTGGGTCTGGGCTGGAGGCCTCTGTGGAGGGGGGGTTGGGAGGAGGCAACTTGGCAAGCCCACGTTCCCCGTGTCAGCACTGTCCATGTCCAATAGTGAGCAGGACTGTGTTTGTTGGGGGTGGGGCGACGGGGAGCAGGGCGGGGCTGGAGGTGGGACCACCAGAGGTGTGTTGGAGGACGGTTTGTTGGCACTGCTGGGGGGTGGAGTCAGGCTGGGCGTTATGGCTGTCAGGATTGGCTGAGGTGCCACAAGGAGGAGGGGCCGGAGCAGGCGGGTCATTTCCTTTAGCTCCTGGCTGAGATGAGAGACTTGCTGGGAGAGAGTGCTCATCTGTGGACAAGACGGACAGACACTTGAGAGTTAGGTGTTTTACATGTTATGTTACTGTGTGTTTATGTTGATTCATGGATTCTAGGATACCTAACTACAACCTCTCACCTCGTCACTCAGCTTAGAAACAGTCTGCTTGATATCTGACTGCTCCAGGATCCCTACACACACACACACACACACACACACAGATGTAAGTTCCTTGTTAAAATATGTGTTGGATAGTGAGAGCAGCAACAGACTAGTGGGGAGAAGATTGATTTGTATTTATTATGGTCCCCATTAGTTCTTAGGCAAGCTACTCTTCTTGTAGTCCAGGTAAATGAAGGCATTTTAAAAACATTACAATACATATAGTGAGCCCTCAGGCCCCTACTCTATTACCACATCTACAACAGACTAGTGGGGAGAAGATTGTATTTGTATTTATTATGGATCCCCATTAGTTCTTGCCAAGGCAGCAGCTACTCTTCCTGGTGTTTATTATGGATCCCCATTAGTTCTTGCCAAGGCAGCAGCTACTCTTCTTGTAGTCCAGGTAAATGAAGGCATTTTAAAAACATTACAATACATATCAAGTGTGTGCCCTCAGGCCCCTACTCTATTACCACATATCTACAACACACTAAGTGTGTGCCCTCAGGCCCCTACTCTATTACCACATATCTACAACACACTAAGTGTGTGTGCCCTCTAAGTGTGTGCCCCAGGCCCCTACTCTATTACCACATATCTACAACACACTAAGTGTGTGCCCTCAGGCCCCTACTCTATTACCACATATCTACAACACACTAAGTGTGTGCCCTCAGGCCCCTACTCTATTACCACATATCTACAACACACTAAGTGTGTGCCCTCAGGCCCCTACTCTATTACCACATATCTACAACACACTAAGTGTGTGCCCTCAGGCCCCTACTCTATTACCACATATCTACAACACACTAAGTGTGTGCCCTCAGGCCCCTACTCTATTACCACATATCTACCCCTACTCTATTACCACATATCTACAACACACTAAGTGTGTGCCCTCAGGCCCCTACTCTATTACCACATATCTACAACACACTAAGTGTGTGCCCTCAGGCCCCTACTCTATTACCACATATCTACAACACACTAAGTGTGTGCCCTCAGGCCCCTACTCTATTACCACATATCTACAACACACTAAGTGTGTGCCCTCAGGCCCCTACTCTATTACCACATATCTACAACACAAAATCCATTTGTACGTGTGTGTATGTTATCATGCGTCTGTGCCTGTTTGTGTTGCTTCACAGTCCTCCACTGTTCCAGTATTTTTATCTGTTTTTAAATCAAATTTTACTGCTTGCATGAGTTACTTGATGTGGAATAGAGTTCCATGTAGTCATGGCTCTATGTCGTACTGTGCGCCTCCCATAGTCTGTTCTGGACTTGGAGACTGTGACGAGACCTCTGGTGACATTTAAAAAAAAATGTATTTTTATTTAACTAGGCAAGTCAGTTAAGAACAAATTCTTATTTTCAATGACGGCCTAGGAACAGTGGGTTAACTGCCTGTTCAGGGGCAGAACGACAGATTTGTACCTTGTCAGCTCGTGGGTTTGAACTTGCAACCTTCCGGTTACTAGTCCAATGCTCTAACCACTAGGCTACCCCGCCCCCGTCTTGTAGGGTATGCAGGGGTGTCTGAGCTGTGTGCCAGTAACAGACAGCTTGGTGCATTCAACATGTCAATACCTCTCACAAATACAAGTAGTGGTGAAGTCAATCTCTCCTCCACTTTGCGCCTGGAGAGATTGACATGCATATTATTGTTAGCTCTCTGTATATACAAGGGCCAGCCGTGCTGCCCTGTTCTCAGCCAATTGCAATTTTCTAAGTTCGTCTTTGTGGCACATGACCACACGACTGAACTGTGGTCCATGTTCGACAAAACTAGTGCTGTTAAGAAGGTAGAGCAGCACTTTATTATGGACAGACTTCTCCCGATCCTAGCTACTGTTGTATCAATATGTTTTGACCATGACACTTAACAATAGTTTACAGGGTTACTCCAAGCAATTTAGTCTCCTCAACTTGCTCAATTACCACATTACTAATTTCAAGATTTAGTTGAGGTTCAGGGTTTAGTGAATGATTTATCCCAAATACAATGCTTTTAGTTTTTGAAATATTTAGGACTAACTTATTCCTTGCCACCCACTCTGAAACTAACTGCAGCTCTAAGTGTTGAGTCATTTCAGTCGCTGTGGTAGCTGACGTGTATAGTGTTGAGTCATTTCAGTCGCTGTGGTAGCTGACGTGTATAGTGTTGAGTCATTTCAGTTGCTGTGGTAGCTGACGTGTATAGTGTTGAGTCATCCGCATACAGTTGACGTTGGAAGTTTACATACACCTTAGCCAAAGACATTTAAACTCAGTTTTTCACAATTCCTGGCATTTAATCCAGGAAAAAATTACCCTGTTTTAGGTCAGTTAGGATCGCCACTTTATTTTAAGAATGTGAAATGTCAGAATAATAGCAGAGAGAATTATTTATTTCAGCTTTTATTTATTTCATCACATACCCAGTGGGTCATAAGTTTACATACACTCAATTAGTATTTGATAGTATTGCCTTTATTTTGTTTAACTTGGGTCAAACGTTTCAGGTAGCCTTCCACAAGCTTCCCACAATAAGTTGGGTGAATTTTGGCCCATTCCTCCTGACAGAGCTGGTGTAACTGAGTCAGGTTTGTAGGCCTCCTTGCTGGCACAATCCTTTTCAGTTCTGCCCACAAATTTTCTAGAGGGTTGAGGTCAGGGCTTTCCAATACCTTGACTTTGTTGTCCTTAAGCCATTTTGCCACAACTTTGGAAGTATGCTTGGGGTCATTGTCCATTTGGAAGACCCATTTGCGACCAAGCTTTAACTTCCTGACTGATGTCTTGAGATGTTGCTTCAATATATCCACATCATTTTCCTGCCTCATGATGTCATTTATTTTGTGAAGTGCACCAGTCCCTCCTGCAGCAAAGCACCCCCACGACATGATGCTGCCACCCCCGTGCTTCACGTTTGGGATGGTGTTCTTCGGCTTGCCTTTTTCCTCCAAACATAACGATGGTCATTATGGCCAAACAGTTCTATTTTTGCTTCATCAGACCAGAGGACATTTCTCCAAAAAGTATGATCTTTGTCCCCATGTGTAGTTGCAAACCGTAGTCTGGCTTTTTTATGGTGGTTTTGGAGCAGTGGCTTCTTCCTTGCTGAGTGGCCTTTCAGGTTTTGTCGATATAGAACTTGTTTTACTGTGGATATAGATACTTTTGTACCTCTTTCCTCCAGCATCTTCACAAGGTCCTTTGCTGTTGTTCTGAGATTGATTTGCACTTTTCGCACCAAAGTACGTTAATCTCTAGGAGACAGAATGAGTCTCCTTCCTGAGCGGTATGATGGCTGCATGGTCCCATGGTGTTTATAATTGCGTACTATTGTTTGTACAAATGAACGTGGTACCTTCAGGCGTTTGGAAATTTCTCACAAGGATGAACCAGACATGTGGAGGTCTACAATTGTTTTTCTGAGGTCTTGCCTGATTTCTTTTGATTTACCCATGATGTCAAGCAAAGAGGCACTGAGTTTGAAGGTAGGCCTTGAAATACATCCACAGGTACACCTCCAATTGACTCAAATGATGTCAATCAGAAGATTCTAAAGCCACAACAACATTTTCTGGAATTTTCTAAGCTGTTTAAAGGCACTGTCAACTTAGTGTATGTAAACTTCTGACCCACTGAAATTGTGATACAGTGAATTATAAGTGAAATAATATGTCTGTAAACAATTGTTGGAAAAATTACTTGTGTCATGCACAAAGTAGATGTCCTAAATGACTTGCCAAAACTATAGTTTGTTAACAAGAATTTTGTGAGTGGTTGAAAAATGAGTTTTAATGACACCAACCTAAGTGTATGTTAACTTCTGACTTCAACTGTACATAGACACACTGGCTATGCTCAAAGCAAGTGGCATGTCGCTAGTAAAGATTGAAAAAAGTAAGGGGCCTAGACAGCTGCCCTGGGGAATTCCTGATTCTACCTGGATTTTGTTTGAGAGGCTTCCATTAAAGAACACCCTAGTTCTGTTAGACAGGTAACTCTTTATCCACAATATAGCAGGGGGTGTAAAGCCATAACACAAGTTTTTCCAGCAACCGACTATGATTGATAATGTCAAAAGCCGCACCAAAGTCTAACAAAACAGCCCCCACAATCTTTTTTAGCATCAATTTCTCTCAGCCAATCATCATTTGTGTAAGTGATGTGCTTGTTGAATGTCCTTCCCTATAAGCATGCTGAAAGTTTGTTGTCAATTTGTTTAATGTAAAATAGCATTGTATCTGGTCAAATACCATTTTTTCCCCAAAAGTTTACAAAGGGTTAGTAACAGGCTGACTGGTCGGCTATAAGAGCCAGTAAAGAGCGCTTTACTATCCTTAGGTAGGGGAATAACTTTTGCTCCCTCCAGGCCTGAGGGCACACACTTTCTAGTAGGCTTGTCATTGTTGATAGACAACAATTTCTTTCACCTCTTCCACACTTTCTTTACAGAATTCAAAATTACAATGCTTGTCTTTCTTAATTTGGTCAGATATACTTGGATGTGTAGTGTCAGCGTTTGTTGCTGGCATGTCATGCCTAAGTTTGCTTATCTTGCCAATGAAAGAAATCAATAAAGTAGTTGTCAATATCAGTGGGTTTTGTGATGAATGAGGCATCTGATTCAATGAATGATGGAGCAGAGTTTTCCTTTTTGGCCAACATTTCATTTAAGGTGCTCCAAAGCTTTTTACTATCATTCCTTATGTCATTTGTCTTTGTTTCATAGAGTAGTTTCTTCTTCTTTTGATTCAGTTTAGTCACATGATTTCTCAATTTGCAATATGTATTTCCATTTATTTTGCCTCATCCCTCTCAACCACACCGTTTTTCAATTCCTCTTCACTCATTTTCTTAATGGTTGCTGCTTATTAGTAACTGGGATATGCAATTTCATAAATGTGTCAAGTGCAGCGTCGGGTTGCTCCTCATTACACATCACGGACCAACAAATATTCTTTACATCAACAACATAGGAATCGCTACAAAATGTTGTATTACCTAGTCCTGGGGATGGTTGACCACTGTGTACCAGCCTGGAGCTAAACTCAAACTTCTGGGAGGAGTTCACACTGCTCTCTGTCTCAATACCATCCACAAACCTAGAAAAAGAGAGAAGAGAGAAGAGAGAAGAGAAGAGAGAGAGAGAGAACAGAGAGAGAGAACAGAGTGAGAGAGAGAGAGCAGAGAGAGAGAGAGAGAGAGCAGAGTGAGAGAGAGCAGAGTGAGAACAGAGAGAGAGCAGAGTGAGAGAGAGAGAGCAGAGTGAGAGAGAGCAGAGAGAGAGAGAGCAGAGTGAGAGAGAGAGAGAGCAGAGTGAGAGAGAGTGAGAGAGAGCAGAGTGAGAGAGAGAGCAGAGTGAGAGAGAGTGAGAGAGAGCAGAGAGAGAGAGAGCAGAGTGAGAGAGAGCAGAGTGAGAGAGAGAGCAGAGTGAGAGAGAGCAGAGTGAGAGCAGAGTGAGAGAGAGCAGAGTGAGAGCAGAGTGAGAGAGAGCAGAGAGAGAGAGAGAGCAGAGTGAGAGAGAGAGAGTGAGAGAGAGCAGAGTGAGAGAGAGCAGAGTGAGAGTGAGAGTGAGAGAGAGAGCAGAGTGAGAGAGCAGAGTGAGAGTGAGAGTGAGAGAGAGCAGAGTGAGAGAGAGCAGAGAGAGAGAGAGCAGAGTGAGAGAGAGCAGAGAGAGAGAGAGAGAGCAGAGTGAAGAGAGCAGAGAGAGAGAGAGAGAGAGAGAGAGAGAGAGAGAGAGAGAGAGAGAGAGAGAGAGAGAGAGAGAGAGAGAGGGGAATAAATATGAATAAACACACCAACATTGTTGTGGAGGAAGTTGAACTCCATCAATTCAAGCCCTGTTTCCTCAGCCCTTTTTCTCTCCCATGTCCTTTTCTCCTCCTCTCTACTCTACCCGTTCCACCATTTCCTTTTCTCCTCCTCTCTACTCTACTCTACTCCTCTCTACTCTTGTTACAGAGGGAATAGAAGCTTGTTATTTGGAACAGGGAGTGTAAATTGACCGCAAGCTTCACCCCAAAAATGTAATTGCTAAAACATTTCTAGCCTGTCTATTTATGAGTAATGCGTTGACATGTTATACTCTGCTCAGTTTTCCACAAAACACCAGAAATTTTACAAAAAAACGTAGAATCAGCTCACCTGCTTGTACACTATGATTTGACTACTAGATCTTCCATTTTTATTTTGAGAAAAAGAAGGAATAGTTTCACCATATTAAACCGAGTTCAGTTCATGTAACAGGGTTGACCTTAAAATGAGGGACAGACATTAATCACATGAAATAAATCATCTTCAGACTTTGACTTTGTTAAAGCAACAGACTAACTAGGACTTTACAATGATGTTGGAGATATTTTTTGATGACGTGGGTTGAAATCGTCCTAGAAGTGAAACAGGGTTGACGGAGGGACATGACAAAATGCAGAATTTTAGCACTTTAGCAAAGCCTTCATTCATAAAACAAAACAAATCTGGTTTGATTGTATTCTCCATGTGGTCTATATTAAAGGGCACTTCATTTAATATAACAGGATTTTAAAATTCAATATTGGTGAAAAATGTATATTTACGTGGAACGACCCATTGGTTGAAAAACTTTGTGTGCGTGCATGCGTGATTTGTTTGTGTGTGTAGAATGACTGAGTCTGTGTTTTCCCTACCTTGGACTAAGCTCCAGTGGCGCACTGCTGAAGCTGACCACAGGTATCTGCAGAGTGGTGGGGCGGGTGTATTCTGAGGGGGGGCGGAAGGGTCGAGGGTGCAGCAGGGGCGAACGCAGGGGCGAGTTGAGAACCCTGGTCAGACGTCGAGGGGAACGAGGGGCACGCGACACAGAGCTCTGCTCTTCATCACCCTCTTCATCTTCCTTAATGGAAGACAGCTTCTTCACCAAACTTCCATTACTCTCCCAGTCCACCTGTGGAGAGATAAATGGGGAGTGAGAGAGAGAGCAAGAGAGAGTGATGGAATGGGAGGGGGAGAGCAACCAAGAGGGAGGGAGGGGAGAGAGAGACGTGATAAAGGTACATTCAACTATACAAAAGCATCAGATAGGTGTAAACTATATAATATCTAATTCCTTCAGCTTTTTCTCCAGCGTTAGGCTTTAGGAATAGGCTTTAGGAATAGGCTTTAGGAAAAGGCTTTAGGAAAAGGGGAAGGGGCTAGATGCGTTTTTTCAGACCAGGCTAGAGGCAAGGTTGAGTGGGGAATGATAATGATCCACAACACAAGAAGACCACAGTAGCCTAGAGTAGGTGCAGTAACACCACAGTACCAGTGGGAGGTAGACTTGTACCACTCTAGTCCCAGCTTCTCTCTATGAGTTTGATATCCATTCCTCACACACACACTTCCATCCATCCCTGCCCCCACCCCTCTCATCCATCCCTGCCCCCACCCCTCTCATCCATCCCTGCCCCTACCCCTCTCATCCATCCCTGCCCCTACGCCTCTTATCCATCCCTGCCCCTACCCCTCTCATCCATCCCTGCCCCTACCCCTCTCATCCATCCCTGCCCCTACCCCTCTCATCCATCCCTACCCCTCTCATCCATCCCTGCCCCTACCCCTCTCATCCATCCCTACCCCTCTCATCCATCCCTGCCCCTACCCCTCTCATCCATCCCTGCCCCCACCCCTCTCATCCATCCCTGCCCCCACCCCTCTCATCCATCCCTGCCCCCACCCCTCTCATCCATCCCTGCCCCCACCCCTCTCATCCATCCCTGCCCCTACCCCTCTCATCCATCCCTGCCCCTACCCCTCTTATCCATCCCTGCCCCCCCCCTCTCATCCATCCCTGCCCCTACCCCTCTCATCCATCCCTGCCCCTACCCCTCTCATCCATCCCTGCCCCTACCCCTTTCATCCATCCCTGCCCCCACCCCTCTCATCCATCCCTGCCCCTACCCCCTCTCATCCATCCCTGCCCCTACCCCTCTCATCCATCCCTGCCCCACCCCTCTCATCCATCCCACCCCCCCCCCTCTCATCCATCCCTACACCTACCCTCTCATCCATCCCTGCCACTACCCCTCTCATCCATCCCTGCCCCCACCCCTCTCATCCATCCCTACCCCTACCCCTCTCATCCATCCCTGCCCCTACCATCCTCACCCAGCCCTCCACTACCATCCTCACCAGCCCTCCACTACCATCCTCACTCAGCCCTCCACTACCGTCCTCACCCAGCCTTCCCCTACCCCTCTCACCCAGCCCTCCACTACCATCCTCACCCAGCCCTCCACTACCATCCTCACTCAGCCCTCCACTACCATCCTCACTCAGCCCTCCACTACCATCCTCACCCAGCCTTCCCCTACCCCTCTCACCCAGCCCTCCACTACCATCCTCACTCAGCCCTCCCCTACCCCCTCTCACCCAGCCCTCCACTACCATCCTCACCCAGCCCACCCCTACCCCTCTCACCCATCCCTCCCCTACCCCTCTCACCCATCCCTCCCCTACCCCTCTCACCCTGCCCTCCCCTACCCCTCTCACCCTGCCCTCCCCTACCCCTCTCACCCAGCCCTCCCCTACCCCTCTCACCCAGCCCCCTACCCCTCTCACCCAGCCCTCCCCTACCCCTCTCACCCAACGTCAAATGAATAATACAACAATGTCCTCAGAGACAAACATGACTTCTAAAAGCCGAAGAGCCAAACAAAGCAGGAATTAGTGGGCTATGAGATTACATGAGAAGGCGTTGTGTTGAAAGGACAAGCTAAATCTACTGGTCTTAGACCACAGGGAACACCTGCTACAACACATTACTAAAGGGGAGGGAGGGAGAGGCTGTGTTTAATTGTTCTGACCTTACAGATGCCAGGTGGTGCCAGTCGTGTGTGTGTGTGAAGGTATATCTCATCCACTATCTAAACAGAGAGTTTGTACCTGAATCCATAACACACGTCCATAGGCCTCTTCAGTAAATGAGATAATGAATCCATAACACACGTCCATAGGCCTCTTCAGTAAATGAGATAATGAATCCATAACACACGTCCATAGGCCTCTTCAGTAAATGAGATAATGAAACCAATACACATGTCCATAGGCCTCTTCAGAAATGAGATAATGAAACCAATACATTTCCATAGGCCTCTTCAGTAAATGAGATAATGAAACCAATACACATGTCCATAGGCCTCTTCAGGAAATGAGATAATGAAACCATAACACACGTCCATAGGCCTCTTCAGTAAATGAGATAATGAAACCATAACACATGTCCATAGGCCTCTTCAGGAAATGAGATAATGAATGGGTGTGATATTTCACCATGTGGACAAGCCCAGACCCCTTTCTCTCTCTTCTCTGTTTTCTACTCTTCTCTCTGCTTTCACTTTGAATCAAGACTCTTATTGTTTTATTAATTTAACCTTTATTTAACCAGGGGAAACCCATTGATCAACATGACACAAACCATTTACAATTTCACATTACAATAAATTAAATTCAAAAGCTACTGATAAAATTACAAATCAATCACAACATAAATCAAAACAAGTGCAGTTATCTTACCACATTCCTCATCAAAGTCCTGAACTGGCTATTTCTCTCTCTCTCACTCTGTCTCTCTCAATTGAATTCAAGGGGCTTTATTCTCTCTCAATTGAATTCAAGGGGCTTTATTCTCTCTCAATTGAATTCAAGGGGCTTTATTCTCTCTCAATTCAATTCAAGGGGCTTTATTCTCTCTCAATTCAATTCAAGGGGCTTTATTCTCTCTCAATTGAATTCAAGGGGCTTTATTCTCTCTCAATTCAATTCAAGGGGCTTTATTCTCTCTCAATTCAATTCAAGGGGCTTTATTCTCTCTCAATTCAATTCAAGGAGCTTTATTGGCATAGGAAACATGTTTACATTGCCAAAGCAAGTGAAATGGATGAACAAAAGTGAAAGAAACAGTAAATATTACACTCACACAAGTTCCAAAATAATAGAGACATTTTACTTAAAGTAATTACTTAAAGTACAGAAGGGAAAATAAATAAACATAAATATGGGTTGTATTTACAATGGTGTTTGTTTTTCACTGGTTGCACATTTCTTGTGGCAACAGGTCACACATCTTGCTGCTGTGATGGCACACTATGGAATTTCACCCAGTAGATATGGGAGTTTATCAAAATCAGGTTTGTTTTCAAATTCTTTGTGGATCTGTGTAATCTGAGGGGAATATGTATCTCTAATATGGTCATACATTGGGCAGGAGGTTAGGAAGTGCAGCTCAGTTTCCACCTCATTTTGTGGGCAGTGAGCACATAGGCCGCCGTATGCTCACTGAGTCTGTACATAGTCAAAGCTTTCCTTAATTGTGGGTCAGTCACAGTGGACAGGTATTCTCTCTGTTTAGGGCCAAATAGCATTCTAGTTTGTTCTGTTTTTTTGTTAATTATTTGACACATTTGGAAGAATTATCTTTTTGTTTTCTCATGATTGTGTTGCTGTCCTGGTGCTCAGTGGGGTTTGTGTTTGTGAAGAGAGCCCCAGGACCAGCTTGCTTAGGGGACTCTTCTCCAGGTTCATCTCTCTGTAGGTGATGGCTTTGTTATGGAAGGTTTGGGAATCGCTTCCTTTTAGGTGGTTGTAGAATTTAACGGCTCTTTTCTGGATCTTGATAATTAGCGGTTATCGGCCTAATTCTGCTCTGCGTGATTTATTTGGTGTTTTACGTTGTACACAGAGGATATTTTTGCAGAATTTTGCATGCAGTCTCTCAATTTGGTGTTTGTTCCATTTAGTGAATTATTGGTTCGTGAGCGAACCCAATACCTCTCAACCATAAAGGGCAATGGGTTCTATAACCGTTTCAAGTATTTTTATCCAGATCCTAATTGGTATGTCGAATTTTATGTTCCTTTTGATGGCATAGAATGCCATTCTTGTCTTGTCTCTCAGATTGTTTACAGCTTTGTGGAAGTTACCTGTGGCGCTGATGTTTAGGCCAAGGTATGTATCGTTTTTGTGTGTGCTCTAGGGCAACGGTGTCTAGATGGAATTTGTATTTGTGGTCCTGTCAACTGAACCTTTTTTGGAACACCATTATTTTGGTCTAACTGAGATTTACTGTCAGGGCCCAGGTCTGTGCAGAATATCTAGGTGCTGTTGTATGCCCTCCTTGGTTGGGGACAGAAGCACCAGATCATCAGTAGACATGTGACTTCAGATTCTAGTAGGGTGAGGCCGGGTGCTGCAGACTGTTCTAGTGCCCGCGTCAATTTGTTGATATGTAGAAGAGGGTGGGGTTTAAGCTGCATCCCTGTCTCACCCCACGGCCCTGTGGAAAAAGATGTGCGTTTTTTGCCAATTTTAAACGCACACCACTTGTTGTTTGTGTACATGGATTTTATAATGTTGTATGTTTTTCCCCCAACACCACTTTCCATTTATTTGTATAGCAGACCCTCATGCCAAATTGAGTCAAAAGCGTTTTTGAAGTCAACAAAGCATGAGAAGACTTTGCCTTTGTTTTGGTTTGTTTGTTTGTCATTTAGGGTGAAGTTGTGGTCTGTAGTACGGTAATTTGTTAAACAGCCAATTTGACATTTGCTCAGTACATTGTTTTCACTGAGGACATGTACACGTCTCTCTCTTTTTTCCCTCTCTCTCTCTCTTCTCCCTCTCTCTCTCTTTTCTCCCTCTCTCTCTGATCAGCACTCTTTTCCCCCCTCCTATCCTCCCCCGCTCTCCTCATATCAGTCTGTCTCCTCCCTTCACAGTAGCATGTCTATGTTTAGTTCCCACTTCCTAATATTAGCTCAGAGCCCAAGAGGCAAGCAGGGGCTGCCTCACTGTGTGGGGGTGTAATCTATACGTCCATGGCTGCAAAGCATGCTGAAGTGGAAGCAAATGTGTGTGTGTGTGTGTGTGTGTGTGTGTGTGTGTGTGTGTGTGTGTGTGTGTGTGTGTGTTGGTGTGTCTACACGTGCACTACAGTGTGAACAGGGCTGACTGGTGTTCTCAGAACATTGTGTTAGTGTTCCCTCAGCTCCTGTGTCATGAGACCCAGAACATTGTGTTAGTGTTCCCTCCAGCTCCTGTGTCATGAGACCCAGAACATTGTGTTAGTGTTCCCTCAGCTCCTGTGTCATGAGACCCAGAACATTGTGTTAGTGTTCCCTCAGCTCCTGTGTCATGAGACCCAGAACATTGTGTTAGTGTTCCCTCCAGCTCCTGTGTCATGAGACCCAGAACATTGTGTTAGTGTTCCCCCAGCTCCTGTGTCATGAGACCCAGAACATTGTGTTAGTGTTGAGACCCAGAACATTGTGTTAGTGTTCCCCAGCTCCTGTGTCATGAGACCCAGAACATTGTGTTAGTGTTCCCTCAGCTCCTGTGTCATGAGACCCAGAACATTGTGTTAGTGTTCCCTCAGCTCCTGTGTCATGAGACCCAGAACATTGTGTTAGTGTTCCCTCCAGCTCCTGTGTCATGAGACCCAGAACATTGTGTTGAGACCCAGAACAGTGTTCCCTCCAGCTCCTGTGTCATGAGACCCAGAACATTGTGTTAGTGTTCCCTCAGCTCCTGTGTCATGAGACCCAGAACATTGTGTTAGTATTCCCTCCAGCTCCTGTGTCATGAGACCCAGAACATTGTGTTAGTGTTCCCTCAGCTCCTGTGTCATGAGACCCAGAACATTGTGTTAGTATTCCCTCCAGCTCCTGTGTCATGAGACCCAGAACATTGTGTTAGTGTTCCCTCAGCTCCTGTGTCATGAGACCCAGAACATTGTGTTAGTGTTCCCTCAGCTCCTGTGTCATGAGACCCAGAACATTGTGTTAGTGTTCCCTCCAGCTCCTGTGTCATGAGACTGTCAGTCAGAAGTAAGTGAATCGGCAGAGACAGTGGGGAGGGAATATATTTATTGCTGTTATAAAAAAAAAAGCTATTTTCCCAAACCCTCCTCCCTCCAGCACTACCCCCTAATCTAAACAGGGGCAAAGCACACATCGTATTCTGGTAGACTATCAGTGTTCAGACTGTAAGGTGGTGTTTCTGCAGTAATTGTTTGATGAGAATAAGAAGGGCGTCACTGAAGGCTGTTGTTGTTTCTGGTTTGTCTTGTCTTGGCTTTCTGTTCTGTTCTCCACTCCCTGTGCTGGGTTTTAAATACATAATACACAGTCAAATCTGCATCTATTTACTCCTGAGGTGCTGACTTGCTGCACCCTCCACAACTACTGTGATTATTATTATTTGACCATGCTGGTCATTTATGAACATTTGAACATCTTGGCCATGTTCTGTTATAATCTCCACCCGGCACAGCCAAAAGAGGACTGGCCACCCCACATAGCCTGGTTCCTCTCTAGGTTTCTTCCTAGGTTTTGGCCTTTCTAGGGAGATTTTCCTCGCCACCGTGCTTCTACACCTGCATTGCTTGCTGAGTTTTAGGCTGGGTTTCTGTACAGCACTTTGAGATATCAGCTGATGTACGAAGGGCTATATAAATCAATTTGATTTGGATTTGATCTAAGAAGCACATTTGGACAACTGTCCACACCCCTGGCTGCATTATTGATGTTCTGAGACATAAACAAACACATGTACAGTACAATTCAAACATTTGGACAAACCTACTCAATCAAGGGTTTTTCTTCATATTAAGACATCAAAACTATGAAATAACACATATGGAATCATCATGTAACAACACATATGGAATCATCATGTAACAACACATATGGAATCATCATGTAACCAAAATAACAAAAATAATGGTTGCACATGTATTGAACATGTCAAATGTATTTTTTATTTGAGATTCTTCAAAGTTACCACCCTTTGCCTTGATGACAGTTTTGAACACTCTTGGCATTCTCTCAACCTGCTTCACCTGGAATGCTTTTCCAACAGTCTTGAATGAGTTCCCACATATGCTGAGTACTTGTTGGCTGCTTTTCGTTCACTCTGCGGTCCAACTCATCCCAAACCAACTCAATTGGGTTGAGGTCGGGTGATTGTGAAGGCCAGGTCATCTGATGCAGCACTCCATCTCTCTCTTTCTTGGTCAAATAGCCCTTATACAGCCTGGAGGTGTGTTTGCGTCATTGTCCTGTTAAAAAACAAATGATTGTCCCACTAAGCGCAAGCCCGATGGATGGCATATCGCTGCAGAATGCTGTGGTAGCCATGCTGGTTAAGTGTGCCTTTAATTATAAATAAATCACTGACTGTCACGAGCAAAGCACCATCACACCACCTCCTCCATGCTTCACGGTGGGAACCACACATGCAGAGATAATCCGTTCACCTACTCTGCGTCTCACAAAGACACGGCGGTTGGAGCCAAAAATCTAAAATTTAGACTCATTAGACCAAAGGACAGATTTCCACCTGTCTAATGTCCATTGCTCGTGTTTATTGGCCAAAGCAAGTCTCTTCTTATTGGTTTCCTTTAGTAGTGGTTTCTTTGCAGCAATTCGACCATACATTTTTTTTATCTCACAAGTGTAACTCTGTGTTGTTGTTTTTGTTGCACTGCTTTGCTTTATCTTGGCCAGGTCTCAGTTGTAAATGAGAACTTGTCCTCAACTGGCCTACCTGGTTAAGTAAAAATAAAAAGGCCTGATTCACACAGTCTCCTCTGAACAGTTGATGTTGAGATGTGTCTGTTACTTAAACTTATCCTCTGCAGCAGAGGTAACTCTGGGTCTTCCTTTCCTGTGGCGGTCCTCATGAGAGCCAGTTTCATCATAGCGCTGGATGGTTTTTGCAACTGCACTTGAAGAAACTTTAAAAGTTCTTGAAATGTCCCATATTGACTGACCTTAATGTCTTAAAGTAATGATGGACTGTCGTTTGTTTTTGCTTATTTGAGCTGTTCTTGCCATAATATGGTATTTTACCAAATAGGGCCATCTTCTGTATACCCCCCCCCCCTCTTCTGAATACGACCCCTACCTTGTCACAACAGAACTGATTGGCTCAAACGCATTAAGAAGGAAAGAGATTCCACAAATTAACTTTTAAACAAGGCACACCTGTTAACTGAAATGCATTCCAGGTGACCAACTCATGAAGCTGGTTGAGAGAATGCCAAGAGTGTGCAAAGCTGTCATCAAGGCAAAGGGTGGCTACTTTGAAGAATCTCAAATATAAAATATATTTTGGTTACTACATGATTCTATTTGTGTTATTTCATAGTTTTGATGTCTTCACTATTATTCTACAATTTAGAAAATAGTAAAAATAAAGAAAAACCCTGGAATGACTAGATGTGTCCAAACTTTTGACTGGTAATGTATGTATGTAATCTCATGCACGTACACACACACACAGGCACAGGCACATGTTCACACACACACACATGCACAGGCACATGTACACACACACACATAGCCACATGTAAAAAACACACACACACACAGGCACATGTAAACACACGCACATGCACATGTTCACACACACACACACAGCCACATGTAAACACACACACACAGGCACATGTACACACACACCTGCACAGTGAAGCAGCCCCTACTTTCCTCTGGGGCTCTGAGGTTAGATTAGACATTAGAAAGTGGGAGCTTGAAATAAACATGTTACTGTGAAGGGGGGAGCGCGTCCTCCTTTTCCCCATCCTCCCTCTCTCCTCCTTGCTGTCTGGGCTATTTTTATCAGGCAGCATCCAAATTTAGCAGGAGCTGTGGGGACACAGCCAGTCAGGGAGAGCCCCTGCCTTCCCCCGTGCTATTTTTAGCTCCAGCACACACTCCAAAACGCTGCACGCTGCTATTCCTGTCTCGTTGAGTTTGACTCCGCTGCATACAGCCAGCCAAGTGTGTGTGTACGGAAGGGTGGATGTGTTTTTAAGAAGCGAGAGCCCGAGCTAGGGTGAGCAGTGTTTATGTACACAGTGCATGATGTGCCCTTTGAAGGTGAATGTACCCTCAGGCTAGATCAGAACCAAGCCCTTCAGAGCTTTATACTGCAGCACTAGGACATAACAGAGACAAGAGAGGGACTCCATTTTGTTACTGGTCTCACCACTCTCACACAGAGATGAGAGGGACTCCATTTTGTTACTGGTCTCACCACTCTCACACAGAGAGACACACAAGTGCGCACGCAGGCACACACACACACAGACGAACCTGTCCCTCCTCACTCTTGATCAAACAAACCAGGTAGAGCTGTAGAGCTGTAGTCTGTAGAGCTGTAGGCTGGTGTAAGAATGAATGTAATGACTGTTTTCTTTTTATTGAGGGAAATATTACAATTAACAATGTACTAGTGTGTGTGTCTGTGTGCACGTGTGTGTGTCTGTGTGTGCATGTTTTTACTGCGTGTGTGTGTTTAGTAGCGTATGCATGCCTGCGTTGCAGTTCGACTCACGTCAGCTCCGTGACCCTCTCTGAGGTTATAGGTCAGATCATGTTGTATCTCAGAGATGAACTTCTGGGCGTACTCTGGGTAGAGCCGTAGAACCTCCCTCAGTCCCTTCAGACTGATGTACTGCAGGTCACAGTAGGTCAGAGCCTTCACGTTGGCATTCGTCTTAATCACCTGCTTCTTGGTCAGGGAGTCACTGCCGATTAGGTCCCCTTTACCTGAGGGATGGGAGGGAACACACACACACCTGTTAGTCTCTTTGAAACCATCACAGGCAGTCTGTGCTTTAGACTGGGTTTTTGTAATTATTCCAACATCAGAGACATTTTATATGAGCCTATTAGTGTCTCGTATCATAAAAGAACATGAAAGGTTCGGCAGTGGAGATGGTCTCTGAAGAATACACTGGTTATTTATGTGTGTAGGTTTGATGCAGCTCAGTTAAATTATTCAGGTATATTGCGTACATCACAGGAGGTTGGTGGGACCTTTATTGGGGAGAAACGGGCTCGTGGTAATGACTGGAGCGGAATCAGTGGAACGGTATCAAATACATCAAACACATGGTTTCCATGGTTTCCATGTCATTGATGCCATTCCATCTGCTCCGTTCCAAACGTTATTATGAGCCGTTCTCCTGTGGACATGTTTACAGTGTGGATAATGATTATCAATAGTAGTGGCCTAAGGTCATAATGGCTTCCCATACATCATTGGGGGCTCTTTGTTTCATTGCACTAAATAAATGATGAAAATGTACAGCTGTGTGTGTGTGTGTGTGTCCATCTGTGTCTGTGTTAACCATCTACCTCCCCTGTTAACCCTTTACTTCCCCTGTCTCATCTCTACCTCCCCTGTTAACCCTCTACCTCCCCTGTCTCCTCTCTACCTCCCCTGTCTCATCTCTACCTCTGTTAACCCTCTACCTCCCCTGTCTCCTCTCTACCTCTGTTAACCCTCTACCTCCCCTGTCTCATCTCTACCTCTGTTAACCCTTTTTCCTCTGCTGAGACCTGGCTAGATGTATGGTGTTCTCTACTGCTCTCTGCCTGCCTCGACGTACAGCTTTGGATGAATAAGCCAAGTGTTTTAATAATGTCATATCCATCCATTATTCATCTCTGAGCTGCAACGTGGCTCACCTGCATGCCTGCCTATTGATGTGTGTGCCATGATTAGAGATATAGGCCGGGAGCTTGGCGTTTGGACTGAGTTAGAGGGCACGGGATGGGCCTTTAAGAGTGAGTTAGAGGGCACGAGATGGCCTCTAAGACTGATTTAGAGGGCACGGGATGGGCCTCTAAGACTGATTTAGAGGGCACGGGATGGGCCTTTAAGACTGAGTTAGAGGGCACGGGATGGGCCTCTAAGACTGAGTTAGAGGGCACGGAATGGGCCTTTAAGACTGAGTTAGAGGGCACGGAATGGGCCTTTAAGACTGAGTTAGAGGGCACGGAATGGGCCTTTAAGAGTGAGTTAGAGGGCACGGAATGGGCCTTTAAGACTGAGTTAGAGGGCACGGAATGGGCCTTTAAGACTGAGTTAGAGGGCACGGAATGGGCCTTTAAGACTGAGTTAGAGGGCACGGAATGGGCCTTTAAGAGTGAGACACAGAGCGGAATCAGTGACTGGGATCCTAGGAGAGTATGATCACCATATTATATTTAAGCAATACGGCCCGAGGAAGTGTGGTATATGGCCAATATACCATACCTAAGGGCTGTTCTTACCCTCGAAACAACGTGGAGTGCCTGGATACAGCCCTTAGCAGTGGTATAATGGCCATACACCACAAACCCCCGAGGTGCCTTATTGTTATTATAAACTGGTTACCAAGGTAATTAGAGCAGTAAAACTAAACATTTTGTCATACCTGTGGTCTACGGTCTGATATACCATGGCATTCAGCCAATCAGAATTCAGGGCTCAAACCACCCAGTTTATAATATACTGTACATTATACACTCCAGGCCAATATACTATTATAAACTGATGTTGACCAACATGTCTGGTTGAAGGGTCACCAAGCTGTTCTCCTGGGAAGACCCCTGTCACCTTTGATCCTGAGTAGAGGAAGTCCAGTACAATATATATATCCCATTTAGCAGATGTGTTTATCCAAAGCAACTTTCAGTCATGCGTGCATGTTATATATGTGTGGTCCCGGGAAACGAACCCACTACTCTGGCATTACAAACGTCATGCTCTACAAACTGAGCTACAAAAGACCAAAAGATACAGTACATGACAGGTAATACATGATGGATAATAAACTCAGCAAAAAAAGAAACGTCCCTTTGTCAGGACTCTGTCTTTCAAAGATAATTCGTAAAAATCCAAATAACTTCACAGATCTTCATTGTAAAGGGTGTAAACACTGTTTCCCATGATTGTTCAATGAACCATAAACAATTAATGAACATGCACCTGTGGAACGGTCGTTAAAGACACTAGCAGTTTACAGACGGTAAGCAATTAAGGTCACAGTTATGAAAACTAAGGACACTAAAGAGGCCTTTCTACTGACTGAACACCGAAGGAAAGATGCCCAGGGTCCCTGCTCATCTACGTGAACATGCCTTAGGCATGCTGCAAGGAGACATGAGGACTGCAGATGTGGCCAGGGCAATAGATTGCAATGTCCGTACTGTGAGACGCCTAAGACAGCACTACAGGGAGACAGGATGGACAGCTGATCGTCCTCTCAGTGGTAGACCACGTGTAACAACACCTGCACAGGATCGGTACATCCGAACATCACACCTGCGAGACAGGTACAGGATGGCAACAACAACTGCCCGAGTTACACCAGGAACGCACAATCCCTCCATCAGTGCTCAGACTGTCCGCAATAGGCTGAGAGAGGCTGGACTGAGGGCTTGTAGACCTGTTGTAAGGCAGGTCCTCACCAGACATCACCGGCAACAACTTCACCTATGGGCACAAACCCACCGTTGCTGGACCAGACAGGACTGGCAAAAACTGCTCTTCTCTGATGAGTCACGGTTTTGTCTCACCAGGGGTGATGGTCGGATTCGCGTTTATCGTCGAAGGAATGGGCGTTACACCGAGGCCTGTATTCTGGAGCGGGATCGATTTGGAGGTGGAGGGTCCATCATGGTCTGGGGCAGTGTGTCACAGCATCATCGGACTGAGCTTGTTGTCATTGCAGGCAATCTCAACGCTGTGCGTTACAGGGAAGACATCCTGACATGACCCTCCAGCCATACTGCTCGTTCTGTGCGTGATTTCCTGCAAGACAAGAATGTCAGTGTTCTGCCATGGCCAGAGAAGAGCCTGGATCTCAATCCCATTGAGCACGTCTGGGATCGGAGGGTGAGGGTGAGGGCCATTCCCCCCAGAAATGTCTGGGAACTTGCAGGTGCCTTGTTGGAAGAGTGGGGTAACATCTCACAGCAAGAACTGGCAAATCTGGTGCAGTCCACGAGGAGGAGATGCACTGCAGTACTTAATGAAGCTGGTGGCCACAACAGATACTGACTGTTAATTTGATTTTAACCCCCCCCCCCTCCCAGTTGACAGAGAGGACGTTTCTTTTTCTGCTGAGTTTACATGACAGATAATACATGACAGATTAGTACAGAGGGATTTAACAGTCACCAAGTGGTGGAGACTGGGATGGGAGGGTGAGGGTAAGGGCCATCCCCCCCGATTAGTACAGATTAGTACAGAGGGATTTAACAGTCACCAAGTGGTGGAGACTGGGATGGGAGGGTGAGGGTAAGGGCCATCCCCCCGATTAGTACAGATTAGTACAGAGGGATTTAACAGTCACCAAGTGGTGGAGACTGGGATGGGAGGGTGAGGGTAAGGGCCATTCCCCCCCGATTAGTACAGATTAGTACAGAGGGATTTAACAGTCACCAAGTGGTGGAGACTGGGATGGGAGGGTGAGGGTAAGGGCCATTCCCCCGATTAGTACAGATTAGTACAGAGGGATTTAACAGTCACCAAGTGGTGGAGACTGGGATGGGAGGGTGAGGGTAAGGGCCATTCCCCCCCGATTAGTACAGATTAGTACAGAGGGATTTAACAGTCACCAAGTGGTGGAGACTGGGATGGGAGGGTGAGGGTAAGGGCCATTCCCCCCGATTAGTACAGATTAGTACAGAGGGATTTAACAGTCACCAAGTGGTGGAGACTGGGATGGGAGGGTGAGGGTAAGGGCCATCCCCCCCGATTAGTACAGATTAGTACAGAGGGATTTAACAGTCACCAAGTGGTGGAGACTGGGATGGGAGGGTGAGGGTAAGGGCCATTCCCCCCCCGATTAGTACAGATTAGTACAGAGGGATTTAACAGTCACCAAGTGGTGGAGACTGGGATGGGAGGGTGAGGGTAAGGGCCATTCCCCCGATTAGTACAGATTAGTACAGAGGGATTTAACAGTCACCAAGTGGTGGAGACTGGGATGGGAGGGTGAGGGTAAGGGCCATTCCCCCGATTAGTACAGATTAGTACAGAGGGATTTAACAGTCACCAAGTGGTGGAGACTGGGATGGGAGGGTGAGGGTAAGGGCCATTCCCCCCGATTAGTACAGATTAGTACAGAGGGATTTAACAGTCACCAAGTGGTGGAGACTGGGATGGGAGGGTGAGGGTAAGGGCCATCCCCCCCGATTAGTACAGATTAGTACAGAGGGATTTAACAGTCACCAAGTGGTGGAGACTGGGATGGGAGGGTGAGGGTAAGGGCCATCCCCCCCGATTAGTACAGATTAGTACAGAGGGATTTAACAGTCACCAAGTGGTGGAGACTGGGATGGGAGGGTGAGGGTAAGGGCCATCCCCCCCCGATTAGTACAGATTAGTACAGAGGGATTTAACAGTCACCAAGTGGTGGAGACTGGGATGGGAGGGTGAGGGTAAGGGCCATTCCCCCCCGATTAGTACAGATTAGTACAGAGGGATTTAACAGTCACCAAGTGGTGGAGACTGGGATGGGAGGGTGAGGGTAAGGGCCATTCCCCCGATTAGTACAGATTAGTACAGAGGGATTTAACAGTCACCAAGTGGTGGAGACTGGGATGGGAGGGTGAGGGTAAGGGCCACCCCCCCCCCGATTAGTACAGATTAGTACAGAGGGATTTAACAGTCACCAAGTGGTGGAGACTGGGATGGGAGGGTGAGGGTAAGGGCCATTCCCCCCCGATTAGTACAGATTAGTACAGAGGGATTTAACAGTCACCAAGTGGTGGAGACTGGGATGGGAGGGTGAGGGTAAGGGCCATCCCCCGATTAGTACAGATTAGTACAGAGGGATTTAACAGTCACCAAGTGGTGGAGACTGGGATGGGAGGGTGAGGGTAAGGGCCATTCCCCCCCGATTAGTACAGATTAGTACAGAGGGATTTAACAGTCACCAAGTGGTGGAGACTGGGATGGGAGGGTGAGGGTAAGGGCCATTCCCCCCGATTAGTACAGATTAGTACAGAGGGATTTAACAGTCACCAAGTGGTGGAGACTGGGATGGGAGGGTGAGGGTAAGGGCCATTCCCCCCCCGATTAGTACAGATTAGTACAGAGGGATTTAACAGTCACCAAGTGGTGGAGACTGGGATGGGAGGGTGAGGGTAAGGGCCATTCCCCCCGATTAGTACAGATTAGTACAGAGGGATTTAACAGTCACCAAGTGGTGGAGACTGGGATGGGAGGGTGAGGGTAAGGGCCATCCCCCCGATTAGTACAGATTAGTACAGAGGATTTAACAGTCACCAAGTGGTGGAGACTGGGATGGGAGGGTGAGGGTAAGGGCCATCCCCCCCCGATTAGTACAGATTAGTACAGAGGGATTTAACAGTCACCAAGTGGTGGAGACTGGGATGGGAGGGTGAGGGTAAGGGCCATTCCCCCCCGATTAGTACAGATTAGTACAGAGGGATTTAACAGTCACCAAGTGGTGGAGACTGGGATGGGAGGGTGAGGGTAAGGGCCATTCCCCCCGATTAGTACAGATTAGTACAGAGGGATTTAACAGTCACCAAGTGGTGGAGACTGGGATGGGAGGGTGAGGGTAAGGGCCATTCCCCCCCGATTAGTACAGATTAGTACAGAGGGATTTAACAGTCACCAAGTGGTGGAGACTGGGATGGGAGGGTGAGGGTAAGGGCCATTCCCCCCCGATTAGTACAGATTAGTACAGAGGGATTTAACAGTCACCAAGTGGTGGAGACTGGGATGGGAGGGTGAGGGTAAGGGCCATTCCCCCCCCGATTAGTACAGATTAGTACAGAGGGATTTAACAGTCACCAAGTGGTGGAGACTGGGATGGGAGGGTGAGGGTAAGGGCCACCCCCCCCGATTAGTACAGATTAGTACAGAGGGATTTAACAGTCACCAAGTGGTGGAGACTGGGATGGGAGGGTGAGGGTAAGGGCCATCCCCCCCCGATTAGTACAGATTAGTACAGAGGGATTTAACAGTCACCAAGTGGTGGAGACTGGGATGGGAGGGTGAGGGTAAGGGCCATTCCCCCCGATTAGTACAGATTAGTACAGAGGGATTTAACAGTCACCAAGTGGTGGAGACTGGGATGGGAGGGTGAGGGTAAGGGCCATTCCCCCCGATTAGTACAGATTAGTACAGAGGGATTTAACAGTCACCAAGTGGTGGAGACTGGGATGGGAGGGTGAGGGTAAGGGCCATTCCCCCCGATTAGTACAGATTAGTACAGAGGGATTTAACAGTCACCAAGTGGTGGAGACTGGGATGGGAGGGTGAGGGTAAGGGCCATCCCCCCCGATTAGTACAGATTAGTACAGAGGGATTTAACAGTCACCAAGTGGTGGAGACTGGGATGGGAGGGTGAGGGTAAGGGCCATTCCCCCCCCCGATTAGTACAGATTAGTACAGAGGGATTTAACAGTCACCAAGTGGTGGAGACTGGGATGGGAGGGTGAGGGTAAGGGCCATTCCCCCGATTAGTACAGATTAGTACAGAGGGATTTAACAGTCACCAAGTGGTGGAGACTGGGATGGGAGGGTGAGGGTAAGGGCCATCCCCCGATTAGTACAGATTAGTACAGAGGGATTTAACAGTCACCAAGTGGTGGAGACTGGGATGGGAGGGTGAGGGTAAGGGCCATTCCCCCCCCCGATTAGTACAGATTAGTACAGAGGGATTTAACAGTCACCAAGTGGTGGAGACTGGGATGGGAGGGTGAGGGTAAGGGCCATTCCCAGTCCCCCCCGATTAGTACAGATTAGTACAGAGGGATTTAACAGTCACCAAGTGGTGGAGACTGGGATGGGAGGGTGAGGGTAAGGGCCATTCCCCCCCCGATTAGTACAGATTAGTACAGAGGGATTTAACAGTCACCAAGTGGTGGAGACTGGGATGGGAGGGTGAGGGTAGGGCCATTCCCCCCCGATTAGTACAGATTAGTACAGAGGGATTTAACAGTCACCAAGTGGTGGAGACTGGGATGGGAGGGTGAGGGTAAGGGCCATCCCCCATTAGTACAGATTAGTACAGAGGATTTAACAGTCACCAAGTGGTGGAGACTTAGTACAGATTAGTACAGAGGGATTTAACAGTCACCAAGTGGTGGAGACTGGGATGGGAGGGTGAGGGTCCAAGGGCCATTCCCCCCGATTAGTACAGATTAGTACAGAGGGATTTAACAGTCACCAAGTGGTGGAGACTGGGATGGGAGGGTGAGGGTAAGGGCCATCCCCCCCCGATTAGTACAGATTAGTACAGAGGGATTTAACAGTCACCAAGTGGTGGAGACTGGGATGGGAGGGTGAGGGTAAGGGCCATTCCTCCAATCCCCGATTAGTACAGATTAGTACAAGGGATTTAACAGTCACCAAGTGGTGGAGACTGGGATGGGAGGGTCTTCATTCCTCCAATCCCCCCGATTCAGTACAGATTAGTACAGAGGGATTTAACAGTCACCAAGTGGTGGAGACTGGGATGGGAGGGTCATTAAGGGCCATCCATCTCTTCATCTCCCCCGATTAGTACAGATTAGTACAGAGGGATTTAACAGTCACCAAGTGGTGGAGACTGGGATGGGAGGGTGAGGACATCAGGGCCATCCCCCCCGATTAGTACAGATTAGTACAGGGGATTTAACAGTCACCAAGTGGTGGAGACTAGGGATGGGAGGGTGAGGGTGCAGGGCCATCTCCCCCCCCGATTAGTACAGATTAGTACAGAGGGATTTAACAGTCACCAAGTGGTGGAGACTGGGATGGGAGGGTGAGGGTAAGGGCCATCCCCCCGATTAGTACAGATTAGTACAGAGGGATTTAACAGTCACCAAGTGGTGGAGACTGGGATGGGAGGGTGAGGGTAAGGGCCATCCCCCCCCGATTAGTACAGATTAGTACAGAGGGATTTAACAGTCACCAAGTGGTGGAGACTGGGATGGGAGGGTGAGGGTAATGGGCCATCCCCCCCCCGATTAGTACAGATTAGTACAGAGGGATTTAACAGTCACCAAGTGGTGGAGACTGGGATGGGAGGGTGAGGGTAAGGGCCATTCCCCCCCCGATTAGTACAGATTAGTACAGAGGGATTTAACAGTCACCAAGTGGTGGAGACTGGGATGGGAGGGTGAGGGTAAGGGCCATCCCCCCCCGATTAGTACAGATTAGTACAGAGGGATTTAACAGTCACCAAGTGGTGGAGACTGGGATGGGAGGGTGAGGGAAGGGCCAGTTTCCCCCGATTAGTACAGTGAGATAGCCTGTAGTACAGAGGGATTTAACAGTCACCAAGTGGTGGAGACTGGGATGGGAGGGTGAGGGTAAGGGCCATCCCCCCGATTAGTACAGATTAGTACAGAGGGATTTAACAGTCACCAAGTGGTGGAGACTGGGATGGGAGGGTGAGGGTAAGGGCCATCCCCCCGATTAGTACAGATTAGTACAGAGGGATTTAACAGTCACCAAGTGGTGGAGACTGGGATGGGAGGGTGAGGGTAAGGGCCATCCCCCCGATTAGTCAGATTAGTACAGAGGGATTTAACAGTCACCAAGTGGTGGAGACTGGGATCGGAGGGTGAGGGTAAGGGCCATTCCCCCCGATTAGTACAGATTAGTACAGAGGGATTTAACAGTCACCAAGTGGTGGAGACTGGGATGGGAGGGTGAGGGTAAGGGCCATTCCCCCCCCCGATTAGTACAGATTAGTACAGAGGGATTTAACAGTCACCAAGTGGTGGAGACTGGGATGGGAGGGTGAGGGTAGGGCCATTCCCCCCCGATTAGTACAGATTAGTACAGAGGGATTTAACAGTCACCAAGTGGTGGAGACTGGGATGGGAGGGTGAGGGTAAGGGCCTCACCCCCCGATTAGTACAGATTAGTACAGAGGGATTTAACAGTCACCAAGTGGTGGAGACTGGGATGGGAGGGTGAGGGCATAGGGCCATTCCCCCCGATTAGTACAGATTAGTACAGAGGGATTTAACAGTCACCAAGTGGTGGAGACTGGGATTTTGGTCTTACTGAGATTTACTGCATAAGATCGGAGATCTAGGTGCTGCTATAGTGAGGGTACAGGGCCAGGGCCAGTCCCCCGATTAGTACAGATTAGTACAGAGGGATTTAACAGTCACCAAGTGGTGGAGACTGGGATGGGAGGGTGAGGGTAGGGCCATCCCCCCCGATTAGTACAGATTAGTACAGAGGGATTTAACAGTCACCAAGTGGTGGAGACTGGGATGGGAGGGTGAGGGTAAGGGCCACACCCCCCGATTAGTACAGATTAGTACAGAGGATTTAACAGTCACCAAGTGGTGGAGACTGGGATGGGAGGGTGAGGGTAAGGGCCACCCCCCGATTAGTACAGATTAGTACAGAGGGATTTAACAGTCACCAAGTGGTGGAGACTGGGATGGGAGGGTGAGGGTAAGGGCCAATCCCCCCCGATTAGTACAGATTAGTACAGAGGGATTTAACAGTCACCAAGTGGTGGAGACTGGGATGGGAGGGTGAGGGTAAGGGCCATCCCCCCCCGATTAGTACAGATTAGTACAGAGGGATTTAACAGTCACCAAGTGGTGGAGACTGGGATGGGAGGGTGAGGGTAAGGGCCATCCTTAACAGTCACCAAGTGGTGGAGACTGGGATGGGAGGGTGAGGGTAAGGGCCATGGTTCCCCCGATTAGTACAGATTAGTACAGAGGGATTTAACAGTCACCAAGTGGTGGAGACTGGGATGGGAGGGTGAGGGTAAGGGCCACCCCCGATTAGTACAGATTAGTACAGAGGGATTTAACAGTCACCAAGTGGTGGAGACTGGGATGGGAGGGTGAGGGTAAGGGCCATTCCCCCCCCCCGATTAGTACAGATTAGTACAGAGGGATTTAACAGTCACCAAGTGGTGGAGACTGGGATGGGAGGGTGAGGGTAAGGGCCATTCCCCCCCGATTAGTACAGATTAGTACAGAGGATTTAACAGTCACCAAGTGGTGGAGACTGGGATGGGAGGGTGAGGGTAAGGGCCATCCCCCCGATTAGTACAGATTAGTACAGAGGGATTTAACAGTCACCAAGTGGTGGAGACTGGGATGGGAGGGTGAGGGACAGGCCACCCCCGATTAGTACAGATTAGTACAGAGGGATTTAACAGTCACCAAGTGGTGGAGACTGGGATCGGAGGGTGAGGGTCAAATAGGGCCATTCCCCCCCGATTAGTACAGATTAGTACAGAGGGATTTAACAGTCACCAAATGGTGAAGACTGGGATAAGACAGCATATTTGAAAAGGGCACCTTTCCAACTATTGATATATTTGAAATTCATTTGTCCATCTCTCCAACCCTCCATCTCTCATCTCTCCCTCTTCATTCCTCCAGCTCTCATCTCTTCATTCCTCCATCTCTCCATCTCTTCATTCCTCCATCTCTTCATTCCTCCAATCCTCCATCTCTTCATTCCTCCAATCCTCCATCTCTTCATTCCTCCATCTCTTCATTCCTCCAATCCTCCATCTCTTCATTCCTCCAATCCTCCATCTCTTCATTCCTCCATCTCTTCATTCCTCCAATCCTCCATCTCTTCATTCCTCCAATCCTCCATCTCTTCATTCCTCCAATCCTCCATCTCTTCATTCCTCCATCTCTTCATTTCTCCATCTCTTCATTCCTCCAATCCTCCATCTCTTCATTCCTCCATCTCTTCATTCCTCCATCTCTTCATTCCTCCATCTCTTCATCCTTCCATCCATTTATCTGATGGCACCTTTCTATTCTGCCTGAATGACATCAGAAAAAAACTCCCTGTTTCCAGCTATCGGTCCTCTTCCACAAAGTCCCCAGGGGCAGAGTGAGGCAGACAGGCAGGACTAGTCCCATTGGAGCATGGTCTGGTTAGTGTGCAGACTCTCTCTTTCTCTCTGCGTGTTTATCTCCCTCTCTGTACGTCTCCTTATCCCCTGCCTCTCTCCCCCTTCTCTCTCTCTCTCTCCCTCTCATTCTGTATGTCTCCTTATCCCCTGCCTCTCTCCCCCTTCTCTCTCTCTCTCCCTCTCATTCTGTATGTCTCCTTATCCCCTGCCTCTCTCCCCCTCTCTCTCTCCCCTCCCTCTCATTCTGTATGTCTCCTTATCCCCCCTCTCGTCTCTCCCCCTCTCTCTCTCTCTCTCTCTCCCCTTCTCTCTCTCTCTCTCTCTCCCTCTCATTCTGTATGTCTCCTTATCCCCTGCCTCTCTCCCCTTCTCTCTCTCTCTCTCTCTCTCCCTCTCATTCTGTATGTCTCCTTATCCCCTGCCTCTCCCCCCCTTCTCTCTCTCTCTCTCCCTCTCATTCTGTATGTCTCCTTATCCCCTGCCTCTCTCCCCCTTCTCTCTCTCTCTCTCTCCCTCTCATTCTGTATGTCTCCTTATCCCCTGCCTCTCTCCCCCTTCTCTCTCTCTCTCTCCCTCTCATTCTGTATGTCTCCTTATCCCCTGCCTCTCTCCCCTTCTCTCTCTCTCTCTCCCTCTCATTCTGTATGTCTCCTTATCCCCTGCCTCTCTCCCCCTCTCTCTCTCTCCCTCTCTCTCCCTCTCTCATTCCCTCTCATTCTGTATGTCTCATTATCCCCTGCCTCTCTCCCCCCTTCTCTCTCTCTCTCTCCCTCTCATTCTGTATGTCTCCTTATCCCCTGCCTCTCTCCCCCTTCTCTCTCTCTCTCCCTCTCATTCTGTATGTCTCATTATCCCCTGCCTCTCTCCCCCCTTCTCTCTCTCTCTCTCCCTCTCATTCTGTATGTCTCATTATCCCCTGCCTCTCTCCCCCTTCTCTCTCTCTCTCTCCCTCTCATTCTGTATGTCTCCTTATCCCCTGCCTCTCTCCCCCTCTCTCTCTCTCTCCCTCTCTGTATGTCTCCTTATCCCCTGCCTCTCTCCCCCTTCTCTCTCTCCCTCTCATTCTGTATGTCTCCGTATCCCCTGCCTCTCTCCCCCTTCTCTCTGTCTCTCTCTCTCTCTCCCTTTCATTCTGTATGTCTCGCTACCTCAATGTGTCCGAGGAGACAGGAAGACAATCATTTATACCCACTGCACATTCCACATACACATTTGGTCCAAGGGAGATAGAGCAGACACAACAACCAGCAATAGAGAAATAGCCATGGATAGTGAAGAGTGGAAGCGTTGAAATTGAACCAAGGGGGGGGGGAGAAATATAGTGGGAATGAGAAAGTGGAAGATGGGAAATTACAGAAAAGAGGAAGATTCATAAAAAATACATCTAGAGAATAAGGATGCAGAACCTCAAGTGCTTTGATGCATTATCCTCACTGAAATCACATTATAAACACACAGAAGAGGGTTTCTAGTTGATGTTCCAGTAGCAGAGGGACAAAGGGCCATGACCGATAATCTGACTATCTGAACCCCTTCCACCCACACCTTCTCACCCTGTCTTAGAGGGATACTCCTACTACATCATTCTAGGGTCTATTGAACCATGTCTCCTCCCACACAGCCCCCGTGACATGGACACATATTAATCCCAATAGCCCTAATGCTGAAATGCTACGACAACCCCTGTGCCACTTATTTTCTCTCGCTCTCTCTCTGTTTCTCTCTCTCTCTCTCTCTCTCTGTGTTTTCCCCCTTCTCTCTCTCTCTCTCTCTCTCTTTCTGGATCCCTCGATCCACATAGAATATCATTTTAACAAGGTATGTACCTCAACTACATATAAAGTAGTAATTTGGGTTGCACATTTTGGGGAATATTCAGAGGTGGAAACTTTCCGTGGGAATTCACGGAAATGTATGCAAATTAATATTAATACCATTTAAATGTAGATGTTTTTTGCATTGGATATATTTACCATATCATATGGAGACAGAAACATAAACCATTTACCTTATCATAAGTAGACATAATTGCAAATGATTAAATCCTTCCAATAGATATTTTTTTAAACTATTTAGTCACGAATTGAACTTTGATTAAATTGAAATTTGATTAAAGAAAGGGAATATTGAATGATCCCCAATGATCCATCGCATCTCCCAAAAACATAATCTGTAAAATGATAGTCTAGAAACTAAAGCTTTGCTTGTCTTCCTCTCAGGCTTCCATGTCTTCTCCCTGGACCTCCTCAATGTCCACCTCTTGAACATCAGACTCTGAGGCCTCATCTTCACTGTCACTTTCCAACCTTGTTGAGGTTAACTTGTCAGGCTCAAAAAGCCTCAAATTTGCCCATATGGCCACCAATTTTTCAACCCTTATATTGGTCAGCCTGTTGCGTGCTTTGGTGTGTGTGTTCTGGGGCACAGTGAGTGTGACGTCGCACTTCTACAGCTCTGAGACAGCTGATGTTGGTGGGATTTGGAGAAGGATGGAGGCAACAGGGGAAAGAGCCTCAGATCCACAAAGTACCTTCCTCCAGATGGCTGATGAGATATGTTGGCACGACTGCCGTATTGCATCTCCATCCCAAAGCCCTTGCTTGGAAGTGTACTTCGCCAGACTGCCAAGAACCTTGCCCTCATCCAGGCCAAGGTGGCGAGACACGGTAGTGATAACACCATAGGCCTTGTTGATATCTGCATCAGACAGGATGCTCTTGCCAGCATAATTGGGGTCCAACATGTACGCTGCAGTGTGTTTGGGCTTCAGGCAGAAGTCTTCACGCTTTTTGATGTATTTCAGAACTGCTGTTTCCTCTGCTTGGAGCAACAGTGAAGTGGTCAGGGCAGTACGCATTTCTTCTCTTACATCTGTAAGCAGAGTCTGAATATCAGACAGGATGGCATTGTCTCCCTCAATCCATGCAATGGCTACTGCTATAGGTTTCAGGCTGCTTACCACTCTCTCCCAAAATACATCACCCAGGAGGATCCTCTTGATGTGGCTGTCCATATCGGCAGACTGTGATATGGCTATTTCTTGGAGACTCCTTCTCCTCCAGGAGACTGTCAAACATGATGACAACACCACCCCAGCGTATGTTGCTGGGCAGCTTCAATGTGGTGCTCTTATTCTTCTCACTTTGCTTGGTGAGGTAGATTGCTGCTATAACCTGATGACCTTTCACATACCTAACTATTTCCTTGGCTCTGTTGTAGAGTGTATCCATTGTTTTCAGTGCCATGATGACCTTGATGAGCAGATTCAATGCATGAACAGCACAGACAATGGGTGTGATGTGAGGGTAGGACTCCTCCACTTCAGACCAAGCAACTTTCATGTTTGCAGCATTGTCTGTCACCAGTGCAAATACCTTCTGTGGGCCAAGGTCATGGATGACTGCCTTCAGCTCATCTGAAATGTAGAGACGCGTGTGTCTGTTGTCCCTTGTGTCTGTGCTCTTGTAGAATACTGGTTGAGGAGTGGAGATGATGTAATTAATTATTCCTTGCCCACGAACATTCAACCACCCATCAGAGATGATTGCAATACAGTCTGCTTTCTCTATGATTTGCTTGACCTTCACTTGAACTCTGTTGAACTCTACATCCAGCAAATGAGTAGATCAAGCATGTCTGGCTGGAGGGCTGTCTGGTTGGAGGGCTGGACCATGAGCTGTTGCTATCAATAATGTGTCTGATTCATTATTTTCACCTCGAAAAGAAGTAGAGGGACTTTTGTCAGAGGTTGCTTGTTGTGAGTGCTGAGGGAACTTTATGCACTTGGCCAGATGATTCTGCATCTTTGTTGCATTCTTCACATATGATTTGGCACAGTATTTGCAAATGTACACAGCTTTTCCTTCTACATTAGCTGGAGTGAAATGTATCCACTCATCAGATAGCAACCGTGGCATTTTCCTGTAAAGGTTAGAAAAAAATGAGTAAAAAAGACCCAAACACAATTCCATGTACAGATAAATAATTAAGTAGTTAAACAACTCCATTGTAAGATACATGTTTTATAATGAAACATGTATGGAAACAGGTGAATTAACACTCCTCAGTTAGCAGGCTCAAGCCAGCTAAAAACCCACATGGTAGCAAAAAATTAACTAGCAGAAATTGTTAAGTTAGAAATGATTTAAACACACTTTGCTGTAGACTACTATTTACTAGTTGTCGTATAAAATATATTCACCCCACCCAGTATTGTAATCAAAACTTACCAGAAAGCATGTAGTCCTTGGCTCAGACAGTGTAGTAGTGTGGGATCAATAGTATCTCAGTAGTGTGCAAGATCTTGAGAAGCAGCTGTACATGTGATGGAAGAATGCACTGTGCATGTGATGGAAGAATGCACTGTGCATGTGATGGAAGAATGCACTGTACATGTGATGGAAGAATGCACTGTGCATGTGATGGAAGAATGCACTGTACATGTGATGGAAGAATGCACTGTGCATGTGATGGAAGAATGCACTGTGCATGTGATGGAAGAATGCACTGTGCATGTGATGGAAGAATGCACTGTGCATGTGATGGAAGAATGCACTGTGCATGTGATGGAAGAATGCACTGTGCATGTGATGGAAGAATGCACTGTACATGTGATGGAAGAATGCACTGTGCATGTGATGGAAGAATGCACTGTGCATGTGATGGAAGAATGCACTGTGCATGTGATGGAAGAATGCACTGTGTATGTGATGGGAAGAATGCACTGTGCATGTGATGGAAGAATGCACTGTGCATGTGATGGAAGAATGTGTACATGTGATGGGAAGAATGCACTGTGCATGTGATGGAAGAATGCACTGTGCATGTGATGGAAGAATGCACTGTACATGTGATGGAAGAATGCACTGTGCATGTGATGGAAGAATGCACACTGTACATGTGATGATGGAAGAATGCACTGTGCATGTGATGGAAGAATGCACTGTGCATGTGATGGAAGAATGCACTGTGCATGTGATGGAAGAATGCACTGTGCATGTGATGGAAGAATGCACTGTGCATGTGATGGAAGAATGCACTGTGTGATGGAAGAATGCACTGTGCATGTGATGGAAGAATGCACTGTGCATGTGATGGAAGAATGCACTGTGCATGTGATGGAAGAATGCACTGTGCATGTGATGGAAGAATGCACTGTGCATGTGATGGAAGAATGCACTGTACATGTGATGGGAAGAATGCACTGTGCATGTGATGGAAGAATGCACTGTGCATGTGATGGAAGAATGCACTGTGCATGTGATGGAAGAATGCACTGTGCATGCAGAAGGTTGCAATTCCATTGAATTGGGGATAGTTTAACCAGAATATGCCACAAGACCTAGAATTGCCATGTGTATCCCACAAAAAAAGGTTGACTGTTATCAGGTCATTTGTTTTGATGAATTTAAAGCAAAATTCCCAGGCTTAACTTCCCATGGAAAATGTCTGGAAAATGTCTGGAAATTGTCTGGAAAATTTCCAGAAAGTTTCTGACCCTTTGCATCCCTAGTAGTATCATAACACATTTGTCAACATAATTGCTTCTTAAGCTTACCACTAAGCAGTCCAAGCACGCAGACTCACAAGCCAGTAGACACAGGGTCTGCTTGCTTATCTCTTCATACAGACAGACAGACAGACAGACAGACAGACAGACAGACAGACAGACAGACAGAGACAGACAGACAGACAGACAGACAGACAGACAGAGACAGACAGACAGACAGACAGACACGGTGCTTTTCCTGTAAGTGCAGCCTTGAATATCATCCTTCCCCTGTTACAGACAGACACATACACGTGTCTGTGATCTTATTCTTGCTCATGTCATCACCCTCAAACACTTACACACTTCTGCTCCTGGCCTTCCACGTATGGATTTGCACAAACACACATCCGTCAGCATTATGCACATGCAGTATTTTACACCAGTGATAGGTCTGATCACCAACAACAGCTTATTGGAAGGAGGTCAGAGACCTGGCAGCGTGGTGACAGGACAACAACCTCTCCCTCAATGTGAACAAGATAAAGGAGCTGATCGTGGACTACAGGAAAAGGCGATCCGAACAGGCCCCCATTAACATCAATGGGGCTGTAGTGGAGCGGGTCGAGAGTTTCAAGTTCCTTGATGTCCACATCACCAACAAACTATAATGGCCCAGTGGTGGAGAGGGCATGACGACACCTTTTCCCCCTCAGGAGACTGAAAGGATTTGGCATGGGTACCCAGATCCTCAAAAAGTTCTACAGATGCACCTTCGAAAGCATCCTTCACTGCCTGGTATAGCAACTGCTCGGCATCTGACTGTAAGGCGCTACAGAGGGTAGTACGTACGGTCCAGTACATCACTGGGGTCAATAAATTAAATTCAATTCCAAAAGCTTCCTGCCATCCAGAACCTATATTCTAGGCGGTGTCAGAGGAAGGCCCCAAATTTTTTTGTCAAAGACTCCAGTCACCCAAGTCGTAGACTGTTCTCGCTGCTACCACACGGCAAGCGGTACCAGAGCGCCAAGTCTAGGACCAATAGAATCTTTAACAGCTTTTACCCCCAAGCCATAAGACTGCTGAACAATGAATTAAATGGCCACCTGGACAATTTACATTGACACCCCCCTCCATTTGTTTTTACACTATCTATGCATAGTCACCTTACCCATACCTACATGTAAAAATGACCTGGACTAACCTGTACCCCCGCACATTGACTCGGTACCGATAGCCCCTGTATATTGCCTCATTATTGTTTGATAACAGAGTAATGATAAAGGTCCAGTGTAATGATAAAGGTCCAGTTGTCATGATGTCAAGTCCAGTGTTATGATGGAGGTCCAGTGTCATGATGGAGGTCCAGTTGTCATGATGTCAAGTTCAGTGTTATGATGGAGGTCCAGTGTAATGATGGAGGTCCAGTGTAATGATGGAGGTCCAGTGTAATGATGGAGGTCCAGTGTAATGATGGAGGTCCAGTGTTATGATGGAGGTCCAGTGTAATGATGGAGGTCCAGTGTAATGATGGAGGTCCAGTGTTATGATGGAGGTCCAGTGTAATGATGGAGGTCCAGTGTAATGATGGAGGTCCAGTGTAATGATGGAGGTCCAGTGTAATGATGGAGGTCCAGTGTAATGATGGAGGTCCAGTGTAATGATGGAGGTCCAGTATAATGATGGAGGTCCAGTGTAATGATGGAGGTCCAGTGTAATGATGGAGGTCCAGTGTTATGATGGAGGTCCAGTGTAATGATGGAGGTCCAGTTGTCATGATGTCAAGTCCAGTGTAATGATGGAGGTCCAGTGTAATGATGGAGGTCCAGTGTAATGATGGAGGTCCAGTGTAATGATGGAGGTCCAGTGTAATGATGGAGGTCCAGTATAATGATGGAGGTCCAGTGTAATGATGGAGGTCCAGTGTAATGATGGAGGTCCAGTGTAATGATGGAGGTCCAGTGTTATGATGGAGGTCCAGTGTAATGATGGAGGTCCAGTGTTATGATAAAGGTCCAGTGTAATGATGGAGGTCCAGTGTAATGATGGAGGTCCAGTGTTATGATAAAGGTCCAGTGTAATGATGGAGGTCCAGTGTTATGATAAAGGTCCAGTGTAATGATGGAGGTCCAGTGTAATGATGGAGGTCCAGTATAATGATGGAGGTCCAGTGTAATGATGGAGGTCCAGTGTTATGATGGAGGTCCAGTGTAATGATGGAGGTCCAGTTGTCATGATGTCAAGTCCAGTGTAATGATGGAGGTCCAGTTGTCATGATGTCAAGTCCAGTGTAATGATGGAGGTCCAGTGTAATGATGGAGGTCCAGTGTAATGAAGGAGGTCCAGTATAATGATGGAGGTCCAGTATAATGATGGAGGTCCAGTGTAATGAAGTCCAGTATGCAGTACATCATGTGATGTGATGATGTCCCACATGTACCACTTTTAAGATCATTAAAAATGGAATCATGTTTTTTACTTTAACATCGAGGTGAGGAACAGGGCCTTGAGGTCCGCAGCACTGCTGGATTCCAACCCTTCCCCTCTAATCAGGGACTGATTCAGGTTTCACTTCCAGGGAAAGAAGAAAACCAGCAGCAGCACTGCTAACCTTGAGCCCTGATTTGAGTGAAGGAGTTTCATGTGATGCATACCCCTTCATTTAGCTGGTGTTCTTTGCAGAGCAGAGTGTGGCAGAAACATAGTTCCAGCCTACTGCAGACTGCATGTGTATGTACAGCACATTGCAGTCTTAACGGAGAAGTTATGTGGTTCTATAAGCCATGTGTCATGTGTGGTTAGATAAGAAGACTGTGTGTGTGGTCTGATATAAGGTGTGTCTACAGGGACAGGAAGGATAGGTGGCTCTTCTCTCTGGAGGTAGGAGGATTACTGTGCATAATTCACAACCTAAACAGAAAAAATGTGGGGGGGAAATGTATTGATTGTGTGTGTGTGTGTGTGACTGTGTGTGACTGTGTGACTGTGTGTGTGACTGTGTGTGTGACTGTGTGTGACTGTGTGTGTGTGTTATTTGAATGTCTTCACATGTCACAGCAGAGCAGTCAGCAGTACGTACAGACATCTACCAGCCCAGTGTTTCAGGCCTTCTTCTATCTGTCTGACGCTGTGGCATATAGAGAGATTTACACACCATATCACCTTAACTCCTTACACATGTGGGAACTGGTCTATATGGATAGGGCTTAATTGAACAATTATGGAAAGCATATGCAAAACCATGGCAGCAATTAAAAAGGGAACAGTTTGGGGATTATGGGAAATGATTAGAGGTGAGAACAACAGTTCACCTGACAGGACTGAATCCAAAACATTACACCGTTGATTTGGTGAGCATTTTACAGTTGCTGTACTTGTCGCCACATTTGTTGATAACGAAATCTAAAAATACTCTGGATACAATCAGTAACATGATAAGAATGTTCTGACAATGGTTTGTGTGATGTTTGGTGGAAACGGATGTTTCCAAGTGGCCACACCTCTCCAAAGTGTGCACAGTACCTACTCAATTTCAATGCACTTTTATGACTCAAAGAAGTCTTAAACTATAAGGTGCGTATTTGAGCTCTCCTGGCGGTGCCATTGAGGAACTAGAGCAAGCGTAGTTGTGGTTGTATTCTTTGGAACACAGCCCTGCATCCCTGCCATCACACAATTACTGTTGCTGTTTACGCAATCCAAAAACGGTCCATTATAAATCACAATCTGGGTCAGGTGGGCATCATTTGAAAGCTTGTTCTCTTGCCAACATGACTGGCTAGGTTATAAAAATACATCTTACAGTGTTATTCGTTCACCAGGCAGTTCAGAGAAGCAGATGGTCATTTTGGTCGCATAGAATTGAATCATGAGTGCATTCAGATACTTCACAATACAACCAACATGGTCTCTTTCTGTTCAGGACAACCCAGGGTATAACGCCATGTCATCTTGTAACTATACATCAAACATAGTGATCATGAACCTTCACAATGTATATCACATGAGTTTGATGATATGGAAATGTGAAGTGCACATTTGGACTCCTGGGTGCTTGGCTTGCTTTTATGACATCAAAGCGGTATTCATTCTAATCTTCTCATTTTGCTAAATGCATTGAGTCCTTGTAATCTATAGCTTTTCCCTCACTCAGACAACAAAACATTAATCTACATCTTTCCCTCACTCAGACAACAAAACATTAATCTACATCTTTCCCTCACTCAGACAACAAAACATTAATCTACATTTTTCCCTCACTCAGACAACAAAACATTAATCTACATCTTTCCCTCACTCAGACAACAAAACATTAATCTACATCTTTCCCTCACTCAGACAACAAAACATTAATCTAGTCTTTCCCTCACTCAGACAACAAAACATTAATCTACATCTTTCCCTCACTCAGACAACAAAACATTAATCTAGTCTTTCCCTCACTCAGACAACAAAACATTAATCTACATCTTTCCCTCACTCAGGCAACAAAACATTAATCTACATCTTTCCCTCACTCAGACAACAAAACATTAATCTACATCTTTCCCTCACTCAGACAACAAAACATTAATCTAGTCTTTCCCTCACTCAGACAACAAAACATTAATCTAGTCTTTCCCTCACTCAGACAACAAAACATTAATCTACATCTTTCCCTCACTCAGACAACAAAACATTAATCTAGTCTTTCCCTCACTTAGACAACAAAACATTAATCTACATCTTTCCCTCACTCAGGCAACAAAACATTAATCTACATCTTTCCCTCACTCAGACAACAAAACATTAATCTACATCTTTCCCTCACTCAGACAACAAAACATTAATCTACATCTTTCCCTCACTCAGACAACAAAACATTAATCTACATCTTTCCCTCACTCAGACAACAAAACATTAATCTAGTCTTTCCCTCACTCAGACAACAAAACATTAATCTACATCTTTCCCTCACTCAGACAACAAAACATTAATCTAGTCTTTCCCTCACTCAGACAACAAAACATTAATCTAGTCTTTCCCTCACTCAGACAACAAAACATTAATCTAGTCTTTCCCTCACTCAGACAACAAAACATTAATCTACATCTTTCCCTCACTCAGACAACAAAACATTAATCTACATCTTTCCCTCACTCAGACAACAAAACATTAATCTACATCTTTCCCTCACTCAGACAACAAAACATTAATCTACATCTTTCCCTCACTCAGACAACAAAACATTAATCTACATCTTTCCCTCACTCAGACAACAAAACATTAATCTACATCTTTCCGTCACTCAGACAACAAAACATTAATCTACATCTTTCCCTCACTCAGACAACAAAACATTAATCTACATCTTTCCCTCACTCAGACAACAAAACATTAATCTACATCTTTCCCTCACTCAGACAACAAAACATTAATCTACATCTTTCCCTCACTCAGACAACAAAACATTAATCTACATCTTTCCCTCACTCAGACAACAAAACATTAATCTACATCTTTCCCTCACTCAGACAACAAAACATTAATCTACATATTTCCCTCACTCAGACAACAAAACATTTACAAAAGTTGCTCAAAACCCACAGAGAGCTGTGAAGTGGAGACTGAGCTCTGACATCATGTATAGCATGTTACTGAACAGCCACTGAGCTCTGACGTCATGTATAGCATGTTACTGTACAGCCACTGTTTTCCAATTTAGCCACTAATCAGTGTTCAAATCTGCCAAGCCGTGGAAGGTGAAGCCATGGGAGGGGAGGACGTGGAAGGAGGGACGTGGGAGGTGAAGCCGTGGAAGGTGAAGCCGTGGGAGGGGGGGGACGTGGGAGGGGAAGCCGTGGGAGGGGGGAGGTTGGAGGGGAAGCCGTGGGAGGTGAGGCCGTGGGAGGGGAAGCCGTGGGAGGGAGGCCGTGGGAGGGGAAGCTGTGGGAGGGGAGGCCGTGTGAGGGGAGGCCGTGGGAGGGGAGGCCGTGGGAGGGGTAGCCGTGGGAGGGGAAGCCGTGGGAGGGGAGGCCGTGGGAGATGAAGCCGTGGGAGGGGAGGCCGTGGGAGGGGAGGCCGTGGGAGGTGAAGCCGTGGGAGGGGAGGCCGTGGGAGGGGAAGCCGTGGAAGGGGGGCCGTGGGAGGGGAGGCCGTGGGAGGGGAGGCCGTGGGAGGGGAGGCCGTGGGAGGGAGGCCGTGGGAGGGGAAGCCGTGGGAGGAAGCCGTGGGAGGGGAAGCAGATACTGATTCCTGCCTATGTGATTTTATTTTATTCAGTCACGTTTGTTTTTTCAATTTTTTTCGTGGTTATTTTTGTTCTCTTATCTCTCTTACTTGAATCTAACAGAACATCTCTAGCCTTTCCTTCTCTTTTTCCTCCTTCTCTTCTCTCCTCTCCTTCATGTTCCTAGTTTCCACATCAGCTAGTTCTCCTCCCAGTCTCCAGGTCTGTCTGAGTGAACGTCACCTCTGTGAAATTGACTCGACTTTGGCCAGTCTACTGGGCCAGTCTCCAGGTCTGTCTGAGTGAACGTCACCTCGGCCAGTCTACTGGGCCAGTCTCCAGGTCTGTCTGAGTGAACGTCACCTCGGCCAGTCTACTGGGCCAGTCTCCAGGTCTGTCTGAGTGAACGTCACCTCGGCCAGTCTACTGGGCCAGTCTCCAGGTCTGTCTGAGTGAACGTCACCTCGGCCAGTCTACTGGGCTAGTCTCCAGGTCTGTCTGAGTGAACGTCACCTCGGCCAGTCTACTGGGCCAGTCTCCAGGTCTGTCTGAGTGAACGTCACCTCGGCCAGTCTACTGGGCCAGTCTCCAGGTCTGTCTGAGTGAACGTCACCTCGGCCAGTCTACTGGGCCAGTCTCCAGGTCTGTCTGAGTGAACGTCACCTCGGCCAGTCTACTGGGCCAGTCTCCAGGTCTGTCTGAGTGAACGTCACCTCGGCCAGTCTACTGGGAAATTATCCTTTGTCAGTCTGTCACACACTCAACTCTGTGTGTGCACGTGTGTCTGTGCACGTATGTCTGTGCACGTGTGTCTGTGCACATGTGTCTGTGCACGTATGTCTGTGCACGTATGTCTGTGCACGTATGTCTGTGCACGTATGTCTGTGCATGTATGTCTGTGCACGTGTGTCTGTGCACGTATGTCTGTGCACGTATGTCTGTGCACGTATGTCTGTGCACGTATGTCTGTGCATGTATGTCTGTGCACGTGTGTCTGTGCACGTATGTCTGTGCACGTATGTCTGTGCACGTATGTCTGTGCACGTATGTCTGTGCATGTGTGTCTGTGCACGTATGTCTGTGCACGTGTGTCTGTGCACGTATGTCTGTGCATGTGTGTCTGTGCATGTGTGTGTAGGTCAGGGTACTTGAAAGTTAATTTGTTATTTCATTACGTGGCCATGAATGACTTTTCCAACGACATGTGTGTGTGTGTGTGCATGTGTGTGTGCGTGTGTGTGTGACTGGCTTCCTTACCCAGTATAGCCAGCACAGTGTTGTCCTTCAGCACCTCCATGGACCCAGAGCAGACAAAGTAGATGGCCTGCAGGGCGTCTCCCTGGCGGATGAGATACTCCCCCGGGGCGCAGAACGACGTCTTGATGATGAGGGACAGGGAGCGCAGACATCCCCTACTGGCCGACTCAAACAGCGGCAGCTGCAGCAGCTCTTTGTTCAGGTGCATGGCGATGTCTGCCCTCAGCTCATCTGGGAAGTCCTTCAACAACTAGTGAAGCAAAATGAGAAAGGGAATCAAATATGAGCGATTGAGTTGTGACAGAGGGGATTGACAGATGAGATGGAAAGTTGAAGAGGTGGCACAGGGGGAAGAGAGGCAAAACAAGTGATAGGACTTGAGAAAAGAACTGACAGAAGAATCAACACAGGAGGAACCAACAGCAGCATTGAAAAGAAAACAAGACAGAGCGAAAGAAGAGAGAGATAGAGAAGAGCAGGATTGAGAGAGAGAAGAAAGATCGAGGAGAGAGAGAGGGGAAAGAGAAGAGACAGTGAGAGCATAGACATGAGAGTCAGTGAGAGCATAGATGTGAGAGCATAGACGTGAGAGTCAGTGAGAGCATAGACATGAGAGTCAGTGAGAGCATAGACATGAGAGTCAGTGAGAGCATAGACATGAGAGTCAGTGAGAGCATAGACATGAGAGTCAGTGAGAGCATAGATGTGAGAGCATAGACGTGAGAGTCAGTGAGAGCATAGATGTGAGAGCATAGACGTGAGAGTCAGTGAGAGCATAGATGTGAGAGCATAGACGTGAGAGTCAGTGAGAGCATAGATGTGAGAGCATAGACGTGAGAGTCAGTGAGAGCATAGATGTGAGAGCATAGACGTGAGAAACAGTGAGAGCATAGATGTGAGAGCATAGACGTGAGAGTCAGTGAGAGCATAGACATGAGAGTCAGTGAGAGCATAGACGTGAGAGTCAGTGAGAGCATAGATGTGAGAGCATAGACGTGAGAGTCAGTGAGAGCATAGATGTGAGAGCATAGACGTGAGAGTCAGTGAGAGCATAGATGTGAGAGCATAGACGTGAGAGTCAGTGAGAGCATAGATGTGAGAGCATAGACGTGAGAAACAGTGAAAGCAAGGCGTGAGTGACAGAGAGAGACAGTGAGAGCAAGGCGTGAGTGACAGTGAGAGCATAGACGTGAGTGACAGAGAGAGACAGTGAGAGCAAAGCGTGAGTGACAGAGAGAGACAGTGAGAGCAAAGCGTGAGTGACAGAGAGAGACAGTGAGAGCAAAGCGTGAGTGACAGAGAGAGACAGTGAGAGCAAGGCATAAGTGACAGAGAGAGACAGTGAGAGCATAGCGTGAGTGACAGAGAGAGACAGTGAGAGCAAGGCATAAGTGACAGAGAGAGACAGTGAGAGCATAGACGTGAGTGACAGAGAGAGACAGTGAGAGCAAGGCGTGAGTGACAGAGAGAGACAGTGAGAGCATAGACGTGAGTGACAGAGAGAGACAGTGAGAGCAAAAAAAGGAACAGCATGTCAGAAATCAGCTCAATGTAATTGAAGAATCCATAGACTCTAACCACTTCTGGGAAAATTGGAAAACACTAAACAAACAACAACACGAAGAATTATCTATCCAAAATGGAGATGTATGGGTAAACCACTTCTCCAATCTTTTTGGCTCTATAACAAGGAATAAAGAGCAAAAACATATACATGATCAAATACAGATCTTAGAATCAACTATTAAAGACAACCAGAACCCACTGGATTCTCCAATTACATTGAATGAGTTACAGGACAAAATAAAAACCCTCCAACCCAAAAAGGCCTGTGGTGTTGATGGTATCCTCAATGAAATGATCAAATATTCAGACAACAAATTCCAATTGGCTATACTAAAACTCTTTAACATCATCCTTAGCTCTGGCATCTTCCCCAATATTTGGAACCAAGGACTGATCACCCCAATCCACAAAAGTGGAGACAAATTTGACCCCAATAACTACCGTGGAATATGCGTCAACAGTAACCTTGGGAAAATCCTCTGCATTATCATTAACAGCAGACTCGTACACTTCCTCAATGAAAACGATGTACTGTGCAAATGTCAAATTGGCTTTTTACCGTACAACAGACCATGTATTCACCCTGCACACCCTAATTGACAACCAAACAAACCAAAACAAAGGCAAAGTCTTCTCATGCTTTGTTGATTTCAAAAAAGCCTTTGACTCAATTTGGCATGAGGGTCTGCTATACAAACTGATGGAAAGTGGTGTTGGGGGTAAAACATACGACATTATAAAATCCATGTACACAAACAACAAGAGTGCGGTTAAAATTGGCAAAAAACACACACATTTCTTCACACAGGGTCGTGGGGTTAGACAGGGATGCAGCTTAAGCCCCACCCTCTTCAACATATATAGCAACGAATTGGCACGGGCACTAGAAAAGTCTGCAGCACCCGGCCTCACCCTACTAGAATCCGAAGTCAAATGTCTGCTGTTTGCTGATGATCTGGTGCTTCTGTCACCAACCAAGGAGGGCCTACAGCAGCACCTAGATCTTATGCACAGATTCTGTCAGACCTGGGCCCTGACAGTAAATCTCAGTAAGACCAAAATAATGGTGTTCCAAAAAAGGTCCAGTCACCAGGACCACAAATACAAATTCCATCTAGACACTGTTGCCCTAGAGCACACAAAAAAACTATACATACCTTGGCCTAAACATCAGCGCCACAGGTAACTTCCACAAAGCTGTGAACGATCTGAGAGACAAGGCAAGAAGGGCATTCTATGCCATCAAAAGGAACATAAATTTCAACATACCAATTAGGATTTGGCTAAAAATACTTGAATCAGTCATAGAGCCCATTGCCCTTTATGGTTGTGAGGTCTGGGGTCCGCTCACCAACCAAGACTTCACAAAATGGGACAAACACCAAATTGAGACTCTGCACGCAGAATTCTGCAAAAATATCCTCCATGTACAACGTAGAACACCAAATAATGCATGCAGAGCAGAATTAGGCCGATACCCACTAATTATCAAAATCCAGAAAAGAGCCGTTAAATTCTATAACCACCTAAAAGGAAGCGATTCCCAAACCTTCCACAACAAAGCCATCACCTACAGAGAGATGAACCTGGAGAAGAGTCCCCTAAGCAAGCTGGTCCTGGGGCTCTGTTCACAAACACAAACACACCATACAGAGCCCCAGGACAGCAGCACAATTAGACCCAACCAAATCATGAGAAAACAAAAAGATAATTACTTGACACATTGGAAAGAATTAACAAAAAAACAGAGCAAACTAGAATGCTATTCGGCCCTACACAGAGAGTACACAGCGGCAGAATACCTGACCACTGTGACTGACCCAAAATTAAGGAAAGCTTTGACTATGTACAGACTCAGTGAGCATAGCCTTGCTATTGAGAAAGGCCGCCGTAGGCAGACATGGCTCTCAAGAGAAGACAGGCTATGTGCTCACTGACCACAAAATGAGATGGAAACTGAGCTGCACTTCCTAACCTCATGCCCAAAGTATGACCATATTAGAGAGACATATTTCCCTCAGATTACACAGATCCACAAAGAATTCGAAAACAAATCCAATTTTGAAAAACTCCCATATCTACTGGGTGAAATTCCACAGTGTGCCATCACAGCAGCAAGATTTGTGACCTGTTCCCACGAGAAAAGGGCAACCAGTGAAGAACAAACACCATTGTAAATACAACTCATGTCTATACTTATTTATTTTATCTTGTGTCCTTTACCATTTGTACATTGTTAAAACACTGTATATATATATATGACATTTGTAATGTCTTTATTGTTTTGAAACTTCTGTATGTGTGATGTTTACTGTTAATTTTTATTGTTTATTTCACTTTATATATTCACTTTATATATTATCTACCTCACTTGCTTTGGCAATGTTAACACATGTTTCCCATGCCAATAAAGCCCTTGAATTGAATTGACAGTGCGAGCAAGGTGTGAGTGACAGTGAGAGACAGTGAGAGCAAGGCGTGAGTGACAGAGAGAGACAGTGAGAGCAAGGCGTGAGTGACAGTGAGAGACTTCTGTTGTTCTAACCCACCTCATTGACGTCGATGCCGTTGTTGACGGACCAGGTGGTCTGGAAACACTCCAGCATGCGTTGCTCCAGGGCTTTGGGCAGGCGGTGGACCCTGATGAAGTCCTTCAGGTCCTTGGTACGGGTGTGGTAGAGGGAGCGCCGAGAGTACATCCTCTGAATGATGGCAGTCACGTTACCAAACACCACCGCATGCATCAGGGCTGGAGGCAGAGGGACAAGGACTGGTTAATGTTTGTGTGTGTGTGTGTGTTCAAATTCAGAATCAGTATTATATTAATACATAACGATAGAAACAGAAAACAGTTTCATATACAGTGCATTCGGAAAGTATTCAGACCCCTTTTCATTTTCCAAAAATGGAAAAGGGGAAGGGGATAAACACATTTTTCCCTCATGAATCTACACATAATACCCCATAATGACATCACAATACCCCATAATGACATCACAATACCCCATAATGACATCACAATACCCCATAATGACATCACAATACCCCATAATCACATCACAATACCCCATAATCACATCACAATACCCCATAATCACATCACAATACCCCATAATCACATCACAATACCCCATAATGACAAAGAAAAAACTGATTTATAAAAAAAAACAAAAAAACAGATACCTTATTTACATAAGTATTCAGACCCTTTGCCCGAAATGTAGCTCATGTGCATCCTGTTTCCATTGATCATCCTTGAGATGTTTCTACAACTTGTTTGGAGTCCACCTGTGGTAAATTCAGTTGATTGGACATGATTTGGAAAGGCACACACCTGTCTATATAAGGTCCCACAGTTGACAGTACATGTCAGAGCAAAAACCAAGCCAGGAAGTCGAAGGAATTGTCCGTAGAGCTCCGAGACAGGATTGTGTCGAGGCACAGATCTGGGGAAGGGCACCAAAACATTTTTGAAGCATTGAAGCTCCCCAACAACACAGTGGCCTCCATCATTCTTAAATGGAGACATTCGGAACCACCAAGGCTCTTCTACTCTGCAGCACTTCACCGATCAGGCCTTTAAGGTAGAGTGGCCAGACGGAAGACACTCCTCAGTAAAAGGCACATGGCAGCCCACTTGGAGTTTTCCAAAAGGCACCTAAAGGACTCTCAGACCATGAGAAACAAGATTATCTGGTCTGATGAAACCAAGATTGAAGTCTTTGGCCTGAATGCCAAGCGTCATGTCTAGAGGAAACCTGACACCATCCCCATCCACAGTGAAGCATGGTGGTGGTAGCATCATGCTGTGGGGATGTTTTTCAGCGGCAGGGCCTGGGAGACTAGTCAGGATCGAGGGAAAGATGAACGGAGCAAAGTACAGAGAGATCCTTGATGAAAACCTGCTCCAGAACACTCAGGACCTCAGACTGGGGTGAAGGTTCACCTTCCAACAGGACAGCAACCTTAAGCACACAGCCAAGACAACGCAGGAGTGGCTTCGGGACAAGTCTCTGAATGTCCTTGAGTGGCCCAGCCAGAGCCTGGACCTGAAAATAGCTGTGCAATGACGCTCCCCATCCAACCTGACAGAGCTTCAGAGGATCTGCAGAGAAGAATGGGAGAAACTCCCCAAATACAGGTGTGTCAAGCTTGTAGCGTCATACCCAAGAAGACTCCAGGCTGTAATCACTGCCAAAGGTGCTTCAACAAAGTACTGAGTAAAGGGTCTGAATACTTATGTAGCTGTGATGTTTCAGGTATTTATTTTTAATACATTTAACAAAAACCTCTTTTTGCTTCGTCATTATGGAGCGTTGTGTGTAGATTGATGAGGGGGTAAAACGATTTAATCCATTTTAGAATGAGGCTGTAACGTAGCAAAATGTGTAAAAAGTCAAGGAGTCTGAATACTTTCCGAATGTACTGCACATATAGATAGATATATAGATATCAGATGCACAATAATCTTATGTACCAAGCTCGGAAAATAGCTGTCAGTCATACTTAAAGGAGGTTCACTGCTCACAGCATTTCAATAGCATACCCCTGCCAAAATAGAGATGTGCCAATCTCACTGCTTCGCTCTCTCTCTCGCTCTCTCTCTCTCTCCCTTTCTCTCGCTCTCCCTTTCTCTCTTTCTCTCGCTCTCTCTCTCTCCCTTTCTCTCTCTCTCTCTCTCTCCCTTTCTCTCGCTCTCCCTTTCTCTCTTTCTCTCGCTCTCTCTCTCTCCCTTTCTCTCTCTCTCTCTCTCCCTTTCTCTCTCTCTCTATTTTCTCCCCTCCTCTCTCTCTCCTCTTCTCTCTCTCTCTCCCCTCTCTCTCTCCTCTTCTCTCTCTCTCTCTCCTCCTCTCTCCTCTTCTCCCCTCTCTCTCTCTCTGACAGCTACTGCGGAGGGGAGAGGAGATGAGGTTCCAGTCTGACAGTGATCTGATCTGCAGTCTGAGAGCTACACACACACACTCACTCTGCACTGATGGAACAGAACACTTTGACTCTGTGTGATTGTGTGGGTGGTTGTTTGAGGGTTTGCAAGAATGTGTGTGTGTGTGTTTACATCAGTGATTGAGGTTGAGTGTGAGGGTGTGTGTCTGAGGGAGGCGCCGCTAACGAGGGTGTTGAAGTGTGTGTGTACATGGATTGTTAACTATTAGAGCCAATTGAAGCAGCCACATGGACAGGGCCAGACTCTCCCCTGAACTATTAGACAGACTGATTATCCCGGTCCAATGATCCTGGATGGTTTCATCATTGTTATTGTTATTGTGTAACAGTCTGGTTCTGGGTAGACAGGTTGTTGTGTATGCCTATTGTTTCTCCCTGTGAGGCTGTCTCTCTCTGTTTCAGTCAATGCTCTCCATCTGTCTGGCATATCGTCACAGTTACGTTATAGTATAGGACTGGAGCTAGTTCAGCTGTGTTTAAACCTCAACTCTCCAGGCAGGGCAGGTTAAGCAAATGTCCTATTTTTACATATTTACTGTACATATTCTAATGAGACAATGGGCAGGATTTACTGTATGTGTGTATGTGGTTGTGTGTTGTGTGTCTGGGGGGGTTGTGTGGGTGTGTCTATGTGGCTGCCACACTTGGTTTTAAAGTGGCCTGAGAATATGTCCTCTCTCATCAATGCACCCACCCCTAAAAATCACCACATCTCTATCTCATGAATCAGACCTTTACTGCCCCACTCTAACTAAATAAGAACTAGACTGGAAGTACAGCATGCCAAATGGCCCCCTATTTCCTAAATAGTGAACTACTTTTGATCAGGACCCATAGGGTACCATGTGAAATGGGGTGCCATTTGGCATGCAAACATCCACCACTCTCTAGTTACATTATTGACAGTTGTTCCATTTGCAAGAAGCCCTAGAAAAGGCAGTTTACTGCCAAAACGTTGCTGTTTTTAAATCTGAGGAGAATGTTTCCATTTTTAATCATCCCAAAATGGGACCAGGAAAGTGCTTGTTCTCTGTGGTGTGGCCTCATGGGAGATGTAGTCTAAGCCTGCATTCACTAAAACTCTGGGGCATAGAGAGCATCCAAGAGCAATTTGAAGGACCTGGTACTGGGGGACCTACAGTTGAAGTCGGAAGATTCCATACACCTTAGCCAAATACATTTAAACTCAGTTTTTCACAATTCCTGACATTTAATCCTAGTAAAAATTCGCTGTCTTAGGACAGTTAGGATCACCACTTTATTTTAAGAATGTGAAATGTCTGAATAATTGTAGAGAGAATTATTTATTTGAGCTTTTATTTCTTTCATCACATTCCCAGTGGGTCAGAAGTTGACATATACTCAATTAGTACTTGGTAGCATTGCCTTGAAATTGTTTAACTTGGGTCAAACATTTCGGGTATCCTTCCACAAGCTTCCCTCAACAAGTTGGGTGAATTTTGGCCCATTCCTCCTGACAGAGCTGGTGTAACTGAGTCAGGTTTGTAGGCCTCCTTGCTTGCACACGCTTTTTCAGTTCTGCCCAAACATTTTCTATGGGATTGATGTCAGGGCTTTGTCATGGCCACTCCAATATCTTGACTTGTTGTCCTTGAGCAATTTTGCCACAACTTTGGAAATATGCTTGGAGTCATTGTCCATTTGGAAGACCCATTTGCGACCAAGTTTAACTTTCTGACTGATGTCTTGAGATGTTGCTTCAATATATCCACATCATTTTCCGTCCTCATGATGCCATCTATTTTGTGAAGTGCACCAGCCACTCCTGCAGCAAAGCACCTACACAACATGATGCTGCCACCCCCGTGCTTCACGGTTGGGATGGTGTTCTTCAGCTTGAAAGCCTCCCCCTTTTTCCTCCAAACATAACGATGGTCATTATGGCCAAACAGTTCTATTTTTGTTTCATCAGACCAGAGGACATTTCTCCAAAAAGTACGACCTTTGTCCCCATGTGCAGTTGCAAACCATAGTCTGGCTTTTTTTATGGCGGTTTTGGAGCAGTGGCTTCTTCCTAGCATCTTCCCAAGGTCCTTTGCTGTTGTTCTGGGATTGATTTGCATTTTTTGCACCAAAGTAAGTTCATCTCTAGGAGACAGAACGCGTCTCCTTCCTGAGTGGTATGACGGCTGCGTGGTCCCATGGTGTTTATACTTGCGTACTATTGTTTGTACTGATGAAAAAAACTGTGCAAAACTTTCATCTAGGCAAAAGGTAGCTACTTTGAAGAATCTAAAATCTAAAATCTACTTTGTTTTGTTTAACATTTTTGGTTACTACATATGTGTCCATATGTGTTATTTCATAGTTTTGATGTCTTCACTATTATTCTAAAATGTAAAAATAAAGAAAAACCCTGGAATGAGTAGGTTTGTACAAACGTTTCATATCCCTTGACTTTTTCCACATTTTGTTACATTACAGCTTTATTCTAAAATTGATTAAATTGAGGGAAAAAAATCCTCAGCAATCTACACACAATGCCCCATAATGACAAAGCGAAAACAGGTTTTTAGATTTTTTTGCAAATTCATCATAAATAAAAACAAGTATTCAGACCCTTTACCATGAGACTTGAAATTGAGCTCAAGTGCATCCTGTTTCCATTGATCATCCTTGAGATGTTTCTATAACTTGATTGCAGTCAACCTGTTGTAAATTCAATTGATTGGAGATTATTTGGAAAGGCACACACCTGTCTATACAAGGTCCCACAATTTATTAGAGTTTATGTCAGACCAAAAACCAACCCATGAGGTTGTTACTACAACTTGATTGGAGTCCACCTGCTCCCATCTTTCTTAAATGGAAGAAGTTTGAAACCACCAAGACTCTTCCTAGAGTTGGCTGCACGGAGGTGACCAAGAACCTGATGGTCACTCTGACAGAGCTCCAGAGTTCCTCTGTGGAGATGGGAGAAACTTCCAGAAGGACAACCATCTCTGCAGCACTCCACCAATCAGGCCTTTATGGTAGAGTGGCCAGACAGAAGCCACTCCTCAGTAAAAGGAACATGACAGGCCACTTGGAGTTTGTCAAAAGGCACCTAAAGAATCTCAGACCATGAGAAACAAGATTATCTGGTCTGATGAAACCAAGAATGAACTCTTTGGCCTGAATGCCAAGTGTCACATCTGGAGGAAACCTGGCATCATCCTTAAGGTGAAGCATGGTGGTGGCAGCATCATGCTGTGGGGATGTTTTTCAGCGGCAGTGACAAGGAGACTAGTCAGGATCGAGGGAAAGATGAAAGATGAACAGAGCAAAGTACAGAGAGATCTTTGATCCAGAGCACTCAGGACCTCAGACTGGGATGAAGGTTCACCTTCCAACAGGACAACGACCCTAAGCACACAGCCAAGAGTATACAGGAGTGGCTTTGTGACAAGTTTCTGAATGTCTTTGAGTGGCCCAGCCAGAGCCTGGACTTGAACCCGATCGAACATCTCTGGAGTGACCTGAAAATAGCTGTGCAACAATGCTCCCCATCAAACCTGACAGAGCTTGAGAGTATTTGCAGAAAAGAATCACAGCCAAAGGTGCTTCAACAAAGTACTGAGTAAAGGGTCTGAATACTTATGTAAATGTGATATTTCAGGTGTTTTATTTTGAAACATTTCAGAGATAACTTGTGAAAACAATGTACTGAGCAAATGTCCAATTGGCTGTTTAACAAATTATTGTACGACAGACCACGTATTCACCCTACACACTCAAATTGATTTAAAAAAAGCTTCTGACTCAATTTGGCATGAGGGTCTGCTATACAAATTGATGGAAAGCAGTGTTGGGGGAAAAACATACAGCGTTATAATATCCATGTACACAAACAACAAGTGTACAGTTAAAATAGGCAAAAAACACACATTTCTTCCCATCATCCACAGGGCCGTGGGGTGAGACAGGGATGCAGCTTAAACCTCACCCTCTTCTTTTTGCAGTTAAAATTGGCAAAAAAACAAATTTCTTTCCAAACTAGAATGCTATTTGTCCCTAAACAGAGAGTACACAGTGGCACAATACCTGACCACTGCCACTGACCCAAACTTAACGAAAGCTTTGACTATGTACAGACTCAGTGAGCATAGCCTTGCTATTGAGAAAGGCCTCCATAGGCAGACCTGGCTCTTGAGAAGGCAGGCTATGTGCTCACTGCCCACAAAATGTGATGGAAACTAAGCTGCATTTCGTAACCTCCTGACAAATATATGACCATATTAGAGACACATATTTCCCTCAGATTACACAGATCCACAAAGGGTTTGAAAACAAACCACATGTTTCCATCATATCTATTGAGGGAAATACCACAGTGTGCCATCACAGGAGCAATATTGCCTGTTGCCACAAAACCTGTTGCCACAAGATAAGGTCAACCAGTGAAGTGTAAATGCAACCCATATTTATATTTATTTATTTTCCCTTTGGTACTTGAACTATTTGCACATAATGACATTTGTAATAGAGAGAGAGAGAGAGAACTCTCAGTTATGTCTTAGCTAATGACAATATGCCATAGCATTGTTGAATAGCTGTAGAATCAGTGGTCTAGTTCTAAACAGAATACACCAGAGAGGGACAGGAGAGGAGGCACACAGCAGATGGTTTATCTATCCCCTGACACCACTGAAACCTGACATTCTCACTAACCAATAATGTTCCTTTTGTATCTCCAGGGACTCACCTCCTATGAGCATGGTGCAGATGGAGAAGATCTTCTCTGAGTCGGTGTTGGCTGAGACGTTTCCGAAGCCCACGCTGGTTAGACTGCTCAGAGCGAAGTACAGAGACGTCACGTAGGAGCTCCTCACTGACGGACCCCCACCCAGCATCCCTCCACCCTGACCCACCCTGACCCCCACCCCAGCCCCCATCCACGTGACGTTCCACTGGCTGGTGTTCCACGAGTCTCGCCCCGCCAGCTCCGACCCGGACACATTCCATTGGCTGCTGTTGGCATGCAGGGAGTCAACGATTGCAGGGTGCAGCAAATCAGGAGCCAGAGTGGCCAGGGGAGATACAAAATAAGGGGTGCCCAGACGCTTTCCCAATTCGTGTAGCCAACCTGAGACAGGGGGAGAGAGAGGGAGGGGAGAGAAGGAGTGGGAAAGAGAGAGGGAGTAAGAGATGTAGGGGTAGAGGATAGGTAGGTAGGGAGGGGAGAGAGAGAGGAGTAAGAGATATAGGGGTAGAGGATAGGTAGGTAGGGAGGGGAGAGAGAGAGAGGAGGAGAAATTAATAATAGATTATTATATGATTAATACATTGTGGACAGTGATCCACAGAAACACACTCATTGGGGACGTAGCTGTAGCTTTGACCTTGTAATTGAGCTAGGCTGTCAGAGAGCCTTGCATGCAGACCCAATGTACGCACACACCTTGAAGCTGACCCAACCTGTCAGAGAGCCATGCGGGCCCACTGGTAATGCATGTCTCTGGGTAGCCTCAGTGAACTGAATTTAAAAAAAAATATCATTAGGAATGTAACACATCACATGTAACACATAATTAGCTTGTCATTAGGCAAGCTAGCATTTCTAGGACGTGGTCCCGTGTCGCTCAGTTGGAAGAGCATTGCGCATCCCCACAGGGTACCAGTGCGAAAAAGTATGAACATGTATGCAGTCACTACTCTGGAGAAGAGCGTCTGCTAAATGACTAACATGTCAATGTAAATGATTTGTGGAACAGAATGGATGAATAAAGGGTGTGATTGTGCTGATTTGTGTGACGAGTGTGTCAGTATGTAGGGGTTTCTTTATCAATGTGTTTGTTTGTGCACTGGGGAAGGTCTTTTGAATAGGTTTGCTTGTGTGGCTGTGTGAACATAAATTATCTAAGCACTTGGGAGAACTTTCTCAGTCAGCTTTTCTGTCCACAGCAAAGCCAGATAAAATTAATTTGCTCTCCATGGTTCCTGAACTAACTCTCTGACAACCCCTCCTCTGCCCTTGTCCAAGGTTCTGAACCTACTCTACTCTCTCTCTCATCTACCTCCTACAGTTGATCTGCCTCTGTCCATGGTACTTCACATACCCTCTTCTCCTTTGCGCAGGCATGATGCTGTCCATGGTGCTGAACTCCAGCACAGACCTCTATGGACGGGTTGGCTGTCTAGCAACCAAACCAACGCGTACGCAACTATGGGGCAAAGCAGACTGGGTCGGCTTAGATTGTTGACAACATGTAAACTAGATTTCATCTTCAAATGTTTATTGATAACATTATATAGTGCATTTGGAAAGTATTCAGACTCCTTGACGTTGTCCACATTTTTCACGTTACAGCCTTATTCTAAAATGGATTCAATGAATTGTTTTCCTCATCAATCTACACACAATAAACCCATAATGTCAAAGGAAAAACAGTTTTTTTTAAACTACAGAAATACCTTATTTACATAAGTATTCAGACCCTTTGCTATGAGAAAAATTATCTCAGGTGCATCCTGTTTCTATTGATCATCCTTGAGATGTTTCTACAACTTGATTGGAGTCCACCTGTGGTAAGTTCAATTGATTGGACATTTGGAAAGGCTAAAAATTAGGTCCCACAGTTGACAGTGCATGTCTGAGCAAAAACCAAGCCATGTGGTTCAACAAATTGTCCGTAGAGCTCCGAGACAGGATTGTATCGAGGCACAGATCTGGAGAAGGGTCCCAAAATATTTCTGCAGCATTGAAGGTCCCCAAGAACACAGTGGCCTCCATCATTCTTAAATGGCAGAAGTTAGGAACCACCAAGACTCTTTCTAGAGCTGGCCTCCTGGCCAAACTGAGCAATCGGGAGAAGGGCCTTGGTCAGGGAGGTGACCAAGAACCCTACGCACACAGCCAGGACAACCCGATCGAACATATCAAATCAAATCAAATGTTATTGGTCACATACACATGGTCAGCAGATGTTAATGCGACTGTAGCGAAATCCTTGTCCTTCTAGTTCCGACAGTGCAGTAATATCTAACAAGTAATATCTATCAATTCCACAACAGATACCTAATACACACAAATTTAAGTAAAGGAATATATAAATATAAATATATGGATGAGCAATGACAGAGCGGCATAGGCTAAGATGCAATAAATAGTATAATGAGTAATGCAAGATATGTAAACATTATTAAAGTGGCAATATTAAAGTGACTAGTGTTTGATTTATTAAAGTGGCCAATGATTTCAAGTCTCTGTACATAGGGCAGCAGCCTCTCTGTGTTAGTGATGGCTGTTTAACAGTCGGATGGCCTTGAGATCGAAGCTGTTTTTCAGTCTCTTCGTTCCAGCTTTGATGCACCTGTCCTGACCTCACCTTCTGGATGAATACGGGGTGAACAGGCAGTAGCTTAGGTGGTTGTTGTCCTTGATGATCTTTTTGGACTTCCTGTGACATCGGGTGGTGTAGGTGTCCTGGAGGGCAGGTAGTTTGCCCCCGGTGATGCGTTGTTTAGACGCTCTCCCTCTGGAGAGCCTTGTGGTTACAGGCGATGCAGTTGCCATACCAGGCAGTGATACAGCCAGACAGGATGCTCTCAATTGTGCATCTGTAAAAGTTTGTGAGGGTTTTAGGTGACAAGCCACATTTCTTCAGCCTCCTGAGGTTGAAGAGGCGCTGTTGCGTCTTCTTCACCACACTGTCTGTTTGGGTGGACCATTTCAGATTGTCTGTGATGTGTACGCCGAGGAACTTAAAACTTTCCACTTTCTCCACTGCTGTCCTGTTGATGTGGATAGGGGTGTGCTCCCTCTGCTGTTTCCTGAAGTCCACGATCATCTCCTTTGTTTTGTTGATGTTGAGTGAGATGTTATTTTCCTGACACCACACTCCGAGAGCCCTCACCTCCTCCCTGTAGGCTGTCTCGTCATTTTTGGTAATCAAGACTACTACTGTTGTGTTGTCTGCAAACTTGATGATTGAGTTGGAGGCGTGCATGGTCACGCAGTCATGGGTGAACCGGGAGTACAGGAGGGGGCTGAGCACTCACCCTTGTGGGGCCCCAGTGTTGAGGATCAGCGAAGTGGAGATGTTGTTTCCTACCTTCACCACCTGGGGGCGGCCCGTCAGGAAGTCCAGGACCAAATTGCACAGAGCGGGGTTGAGACCCAGGGCCTCAAGCTTAATGATGAGCTTGGAGGGTACTATGGTGTTGAATGCTGAGCTGTAGTCAATGAACAGCATTCTTACATCGGTATTTCTCTTGTCCAGTGCATAAAGTCCAGTGACGCTACTTGAGGGCCGTTGTGGGATCAGCTTGAGGGGGGATAGACACGGCCATGCCAATAACGAAAGAGACTTCTCTAAGGGAGATGATACAGTCTGCATTTGATTGTGAGGGATTCTAGGTCAGGTGAAGAAAAGTACTTGAGTTCCTGTATGTTGTTACAATTACACCATGAGTCGTTAATCATGAAACATACACCCCCGCGACACACCGAGAATATAGGTGGCTTTACCGACTCCGACAGCATATCCCGAGAGAGCCATGTTTCCGTGAAAAAAAGAGTATGTTACAATCCCTGATGTCTCTCTGGAAAGTAACCCTTGCCCTAATTTCGTTGATCTAGGGACTGGACATTAGCGAGTAATATACTCGGAAGCAGTAGGTGGTAGAGCTGGTCGTAGTGATGGTAAATTGATGTCGCTCTGATATCCAATAGTTCTTCCCGGTGCAGTATGTAATAACATTTAAGATTTTCTGGGCTAACAATGTAAGAAATAATACAGAAAAACAATACTGCAAAGTTTCCCAAGGACTAGAAGCGAGGCAGCCCTCTCCGTTGGCGCCATCTCTGGAGAAACCTGAAAATAGCTGTGCAGTGATGCTCCCCCATCCAACCTGGAAGAGCTTGACAGGATCTGCAGAGAAGAATGGGAGAAACTCCCCAAATACAGGTTTGCCAAGCTTGTAGCATCATACCCAAGAAGACTCGAGGCTGTAATCGCTGAAAAAGGTGCTTCAACAAAGTACTGAGTGAAGGGTCAGAATCCTTATGTAAATTTCCTAAAATTGAAAAAATATATATAGTTTTTGCTTTGTCATTGTGGGGTATTGTGTGTAGACTGATGAGGGGAAAAAACTACTTAATCCATTTTAGAATAAGGCTGTAATGTAAGAAAATGTGGAAAAAGTCAAGGGGTTTAAATACTTTCTGAATGTACTGTACATTTGCACAATGAGCACTCGTTGTCTTTTAAATACATCGGTACAGTTGTTGGTTAGATAGCTAGCTGGTCGTTGTCTTTTAAATAAGTCAAAACATCTCAAAACAAGACAATAACAAGACACAACAAGCTGAAATGAGCCACCTACGATTCCCCACATGGCAGCTTCGAGTCATTGTTGCTAGGTATCTGGCCATCTAGAACCATAACAACACACATCCTTCAGCCCCATTGAAGCGTGCTCATCATTTTCCTGACGTTGCCAGCTAACCCTGAGTGGCGCAGCGGTCTAAAGCACTGCATCTCAGTGCAAGAGGCATCCCTACACTCCCTGGTTTGAATCCAGGCTGTATCACATCCAGCCGTGATTGGGAGTCCCATAGGGTAGCGCCCAATTGGTCCAGTAGGCTGTCATTGTAAATAAGAATTTGTTCTTAACTGACTTGCCTGGTTAAATGAAGGTAATAAAAACCTGTCTACACAAGACTAGCATGCTTACTCTCCTCTTTGTAAAGAACTGGATCAGAGACAGAACATGATTGATTTGTGATTTATCTCCGGATGTGTCCCTGGGGGTTCCATACTGTTATTATACCACTCACTCCACTCCATCTCTCTCTGTCTGTCAGTCTGTCATTCACCCAGCCCACTCAGTCTTTAAGAAAGAGAGAAAGAGAGATGGAAAGTGTATATTCACTTTGTATGTTGTCTACCTCACTTGCTTTGGCAATGTTAACACATGTTTCCCATGCCAATAAAGCCCTTGAATTGAATTGAATTGAATTGAGAGAGAGATCAGTCTGTTCTGCTGCAGTGTGAAGCATTGAAGTGATACTGAAAGATAGCCACCTCTCTGAGAGATCAGTCTTCACAGCAGTCAAAACAACAGGAAGAGATCCGTCTTCACAGCAGTCAAAACAACAGGAAGAGATCCGTCTTCACAGCAGTCAAAACAACAGGAAGAGATCAGTCTTCACAGCAGTCAAAACAACAGGAAGAGATCCGTCTTCACAGCAGTCAAAACAACAGGAAGAGATCAGTCTTCATAGCAGTCAAAACAACAGGAAGAGAGGGAGAGGACGATGAGGAAAAGAGAAATAAGGGGATGAGGAAGATGAGGATGAGGAGGAGACAGGAAAGAGGATGATGAGGAGGAGGAAAAGAGAGAAAGAGGAGGATGAGGAAGAGAGAGAAAGAGGAGGATGAGGAAGAGAGAGGAAGAGGAGGATGAGGAAGAGAGAGGAAGAGGATGATGAGGAAGAGAGAGAAAGAGGAGGATGAGGAAGAGCTAGATGCTAGATGAGAAAAACAAGGTATAGGAAAACAGGTCTCACTATGAAGTGCTGACAGAGAGAAAGTTAGAAACCACACACACACACGCGAGCGAGCATGCATGCGCCAGTGAGTTGTCACTGCTGGAAATTCTCTACCCACTGGTCAAAAGTAGTGCATTATAGAGGGAATAGGGTGCCATTTGGGACACAGATAGACTAGTCAGGGACCCCTTTTATGCTGCATTCACCTTAGTCAATGCTCCTTTTGTCCTATTGTAAGTGCTATATCCAAGGTCTCACACACACTTAAGACTTGCTGGGAACACTTTCAACACAATGTTTACTTTCTAAGAAATACCTATTCACTTTTCATAATACAACATAACAGTATAATTGAGGCAGCAGGCTCACTCTAGCCCTTTCTTCTACCCCCTCTTCCCTCTCTCTCTCCATTGCCTGTGTATGGTCTGGTTCAGTGGAGACTGCACTACAGGGTTCTGCAGTAGTCTGCTCGATAGTTGGCCATTTGTTAGAGTGTACTGTGGTTGTGCCAGCATGAGGGAGCAGGGAGCTGTACTGTGGTTGTGCCAGCATGAGGGAGCAGGGAGCTGTACTGTGGCTGTGCCAGCATGAGGGAGCAGGGAGCTGTACTGTGGCTGTGCCAGTATGAGGGAGCAGGGAGCTGTACTGTGGTTGTGCCAGCATGAGGGAGCAGGGAGCTGTACTGTGGCTGTGCCAGCATGGGGGAGCAGGGAGCTGTACTGTGGTTGTGCCAGCATGAGGGAGCAGGGAGCTGTACTGTGGCTGTGCCAGCATGAGGGAGCAGGGAGCTGTACTGTGGTTGTGCCAGCATGAGGGAGCAGGGAGCTGTACTGTGGCTGTGCCAGCATGGGGAGCAGGGAGCTGTACTGTGGCTGTGCCAGCATGAGGGAGCAGGGAGCTGTACTGTGGTTGTGCCAGCATGAGGGAGCAGGGAGCTGTACTGTGGCTGTGCCAGCATGAGGGAGCAGGGAGCTGTACTGTGGTTGTGCCAGCATGAGGGAGCAGGGAGCTGTACTGTGGCTGTGCCAGCATGAGGGAGCAGGGAGCTGTACTGTGGTTGTGCCAGCATGGGGAGCAGGGAGCTGTACTGTGGCTGTGCCAGCATGAGGGAGCAGGGAGCTGTACTGTGTCTGTGCCAGCATGAGGGAGCAGGGAGCTGTACTGTGGCTGTGCCAGCATGAGGGAGCAGGGAGCTGTACTGTGGTTGTGCCAGCATGGGGGAGCAGGGAGCTGTACTGTGGTTGTGCCAGCATGAGGGAGCAGGGAGCTGTACTGTGGCTGTGCCAGCATGAGGGAGCAGGGAGCTGTACTGTGGTTGTGCCAGCATGAGGGAGCAGGGAGCTGTACTGTGGCTGTGCCAGCATGAGGGAGCAGGGAGCTGTACTGTGGCTGTGCCAGCATGAGGGAGCAGGGAGCTGTACTGTGGCTGTGCCAGCATGAGGGAGCAGGGAGCTGTACTGTGGCTGTGCCAGCATGAGGGAGCAGGGAGCTGTACTGTGGCTGTGCCAGCATGAGGGAGCAGGGAGCTGTACTGTGGCTGTGCCAGCATGAGGGAGCAGGGAGCTGTACTGTGGTTGTGCCAGCATGAGGGAGCAGGGAGCTGTACTGTGGCTGTGCCAGCATGAGGGAGCAGGGAGCTGTACTGTGGCTGTGCCAGCATGAGAGAGCAGGGAGCTGTACTGTGGCTGTGCCAGCATGTAAAACCATTTCTACAGAGGGTTCTGCATGGAACCCTAAAGACCAAAAAGGCTTTCACCTGGCACCAAAAAGGGTTCTCCTATGGGGACAGCCCGAGAACCTTTTTCATTAAGAGTGTAGGAGCTGCTGCACTTGGATTAGTGATGTAACTGCAGACATTCACAGGACAACCCTACAGTACCTGGAGACATTCACAGGACAACCCTACAGTACCTGGAGACATTCACAGTACAACCCTACAGTACCTGGAGACATTCACAGTACAACCCTACAGTACCTGGAGACATTCACAGGACAACCCTACAGTACCTGGAGACATTCACAGTACAACCCTACAGTACCTGCAGACGCACACACACACACACACACACACACACACACACACACACACACAGCTACATGCATGTACACACACACGGCAGGCAGGCCTGTAAAACATCTGATGACAGTTGTTTTTGATGACAGTTGTTTTGTGATCTTCTGGTGCTGTTGCTGTGTTTTGGTCTGTAGACACTGCTGACCTGTAATAACAAAACATTGAAGACCTCAGGCTTATGAGACCTGACTGTTTCTGCGTGTCTGTTCTGGAAATGGACAATTTGCTATTACAGTCAATGCTATAATGCTCTTGAAAGACATTTCAAGTCTCTCACTTAAAGAAAATAATCATTTTTGCCTCACATATCACATATTAAGTACCATTGGAACATAGATGAAATGGTCCAACTAGCCTCTATACTGACATGTGACAAGGCCTAACCAATCTGTTATCACCTGAATTAGTAGAAGATCATTCTGACCTTGTATCAGCGTTTAAAGGGCACCCTTATCCCTCATTCCAACAAACTACATTTGACAGCTCAAGAATGAGGGAAGGGGCGGCAGAGTAGCCTAGTGGTTAGAGCGTTGGACTAGTAACCGGAAGGTTGCAAGTTCAAACCCCCGAGCTGACAAGGTACAAATCTGTCAATCTGCCCCTGAACAGGCAGTTCCTAGGCCGTCATTGAAAATAAGAATTTGTTCTTGCCTAGTTAAATAAAGGTAAAATAAAATTAAAAAATGTGGCTACCACCACAAACAAATCCAAGACCGGCCAATCAAATCCAAGACCCGCCAATCAAATCCATGACCCACCAATCAAATCCAAGACCTGCCAATTAAATCCAGGACCTGCCAATTAAATCCAAGACCCGCCAATTAAATCCAAGACCCGCCAATCAAGCCTTGAGTAGCGCAGGCCCAATCAACTTAACTTCGACCAATCAGTAACAGCGACCAATCAGGAATGGCTGTGGGTACCCTCAAAATCAAATCCTAAACTTTAGCACACAAACTGATCCACCAATCAAGCCTTGAATAGGCACAATAAACCAGTTGAGTTGATGGGGATGGAGTTGTGGGCTTATTGGCCTGGCTGGGCTGAAGATAGGCAGCAGGCTGTAACACTCTGGGGTATACTGGTTCTAGAAAGACACTGTCAGCATCCCTCTGGGGATAAGTGTCCCTGTTCTACGATCAGGTACCCCCTGATCCCCCATCTTATGGGGGACCAAATACAAAACTGAATGTATAGGTAGGTACTCCTACTGCCCATAAATATTGACCCCTGAGCCATGTAATATAAGACTGTGGGTCAGACTGGACAGACTCTAACGGTCTCTTGTCCTCTTCATTCCAGTGGCAGCTCCACAAAGTGACTGACCACTGAGCTGTATTGTTCAGGAAGTTACTGTCTCAGGTGATCAGCTGTGACGATAGAGCCGGGGCTCTGCTTGGTTCAGTTCAATATGACACACACACACACACACACACACAACGTGGTAACTGATATGAAGTGCCACGCTGTTCAGAGCCCGATGTGTGTGTGTGTGTCTGTGTCTGTGTGTGTGTGTCTGTGTGTGTGTGTGTGTGTGTGTCTGTGTGTGTGTGTGTGTGTGTGTGTGTGTGTGTGTGTGTGTGTGTGTGTGTGTGTGTGTGTGTGTGGTTATACATGTTTTTCTATGCAGTATCTGAATCAAAACGTGACTGAGACAGGGTGCTTGTGTGAAAGGTTGGTGTGTGAATATTTAAATGAGTGTGTCTGTTCTCTGTCAGATTATTTGTGGGGGTGTTCAGGCTGGAAAGCAGCAGTAATGTGACAGAACTAAAGCCTCTTTCAGGCACGTTCTCTCATTTGTCTAGCAGAGCTCAGTCTGAGATATGAAACACTGGGCTTAACACACAACTAATCACATCACTCACCTGACTTTTTCCATCTGCCCCCCCCCTTCTCTCTCTGTCTGTCTCTCTCTTGCTCTGTCTGTCTGTCTGTCTGTCAATTCAATTCAATTCAAGGGGCTTTATTGGCATGGGAAACATATGTTAACATTGCCCAAGCATGTGAAGTAGATAATATACAAAAGTGAAATAAACAATAACAATGAACAGTAAACATTACACGTACAGAAGTTCCAAAATAATCAAGACATTACAAATGTCATATTATGTATATATACAGTGTTGAAACGATGTACAAATAATTAAAGTACAAAAGGGAAAATAAATAAGCATAAATATGGGTTGTATTTACAATGGTGTTTGTTCTTCACTGGTTGACCTTTTCTTGTGGCAACAGGTCACACATCTTGGTATCCTGGTGTTCTCAACTGGCCTACCTGGTTAAATGAAGGTGTTCTCAACTGGCCTACCTGGTTAAATGAAGGTGTTCTCAACTGGCCTACCTGGTTAAATGAAGGTGTTCTCAACTGGCCTACCTGGTTAAATAAAGGTGTTCTCAACTGGCCTACCTGGTTAAATGAAGGTGTTCTCAACTGGCCTACCTGGTTAAATGAAGGTGTTCTCAACTGGCCTACCTGGTTAAATAAAGGTGTTCTCAACTGGCCTACCTGGTTAAATAAATGTGTTCTCAACTAGCCTACCTGGTTAAATGAAGGTGTTCTCAACTGGCCTACCTGGTTAAATAAAGGTGTTCTCAACTGGCCTACCTGGTTAAATAAATGTGTTCTCAACTAGCCTACCTGGTTAAATGAAGGTGTTCTCAACTGGCCTACCTGGTTAAATAAAGGTGTTCTCAACTAGCCTACCTGGTTAAATGAAGGTGTTCTCAACTGGCCTACCTGGTTAAATGAAGGTGTTCTCAACTGGCCTACCTGGTTAAATGAAGGTGTTCTCAACTAGCCTACCTGGTTAAATGAAGGTGTTCTCAACTGGCCTACCTGGTTAAATGAAGGTGTTCTCAACTGGCCTACCTGGTTAAATGAAGGTGTTCTCAACTGGCCTACCTGGTTAAATGAAGGTGTTCTCAACTGGCCTACCTGGTTAAATGAAGGTGTTCTCAACTGGCCTACCTGGTTAAATAAAGGTGTTCTCAACTGGCCTACCTGGTTAAATGAAGGTGTTCTCAACTGGCCTACCTGGTTAAATAAAGGTGTTCTCAACTGGCCTACCTGGTTAAATGAAGGTGTTCTCAACTGGCCTACCTAGTTAAATAAAAGTGTTCTCAACTGGCCTACCTGGTTAAATAAAGGTGTTCTCAACTAGCCTACCTGGTTAAATGAAGGTGTTCTCAACTGGCCTGCCTGGTTAAATAAAGGTGTTCTCAACTGGCCTACCTGGTTAAATGAAGGTGTTCTCAACTGGCCTACCTGGTTAAATGAAGGTGTTCTCAACTGGCCTACCTGGTTAAATAAAGGTGAAATAAAACAACAACAAACATTCTTTTGAATTCGTAGGTTGGTTGAATTCTTGGTTGGTTGAATTCGTAGGTTGGTTGAATTCATGGTTGGTGAGCGGATCCCAGAACTCACAACCATAAAGGGCAATGGGTTCTATAACTGATTCAAGTATTTTTATCCAGATCCTAATTGGTATGTTGAATTTTGTTCCTTTTGATGGCATAGAATGCCCTTCTTGCCTTGTCTCTGAGATAGTTCACAGTTTTGTGGAAGTTACCTGTGGCACTGATGTTTAGGCTGAGGTATGTATAGTTTTGTGTGCTCCAGGGCAACAGTGTCTAGATGGAATTTGTATTTGTGATCCTGGCGACTGGATCTTTTTTGGAACACCATTATTTTGATCTTACTGAGATTTACTGTCAGGGCCCAGGTCTGGCAGAATCTGTGCAGAAGATCTAGGTGCTGCTGTAGGCCCTCCATGGTTGGTGACAGAAGCACCAGATCATCAGCAAACAGTAGACATTTGACTTCAGATTCTAGTAGGGTAAGGCCAGGTTCTGCAGACTTTTCTAGTGCCCTCGCCAATTCGTTGATATATTTGTTGAAGAGGGTGAGGCTTAAGCTGCATCCCTGTCTCACCCCACGGCCCTGTGGATGATGGGAAGAAATGTGTGTTTTTTGCCTATTTTAACTGTACACTTGTTGTTTGTGTACATGGATTTTATAATGTTGTATGTTTTTCCCCCAACACCACTTTCCATCAATTTGTATAGCAGACCCTCATGCCAAATTGAGTGAAAGTTTATTTTTAAATAAACAAAAAATATGAACTTTGCCTTTAAAAAAAATAAAATAATAATTGTCAATTAGGGTGTGCAGGGTGAACACGTGGTCTGTCGTATGATAATATGGTAAAAAGACAATTTGACATTTGCTCAGTACATTGTTTTTACTGAGGAAATGTACGAGTCTGCTGTTAATGATAATGCAGAGGATTTTCCCAAGGTTGCTGTTGACGCATATCCCACGGTAGTCATTGGGGTCAAATTTGTCTTCACTTTTGTGGATTCTTTGTTATAGGGCCAAAAAGATTGGAGAAGTGGTTTACCCATACATCTCCATATTGGATAGATCATTATTTGTGTTGTTATTTGTTTAGTGTTTTCCAATTTTCCCAGAAGTGGTTAGAGTCTATGGATTCTTCAATTCCATTGAGCTGATTTCTGACGTGCTGTTCCCTCTTTTTGTATTTGTGTATTGTTTTAGTGATTCACCATAGTGAAGGCGTAGACTCAGGTTTTTCAGGTCTCTATGCTTTCGGTTGGACAGGTTTCTCAATTTCTTTCTTAGATTTTTGCATTCTTCATCAAACCATTTGTTATTGTTGTTAATTTTCTTCAGTTTTCTATTTGAGAATTTTTGATTTGATAGGGAAACTGAGAGGTCAAATATACTGTTAAGATTTTCTACTGACACGTTTACACCTTCACTATTACAGTGGAATGTTTTGTCCAGGATGTTGTCTAAAAGGGATTGAATTTGTTGTTGCCTAATTGTTTTTTGGTAGGTTTCCAAACTACATTCCTTCCATCTATAGCATTTCTAAATATTACTCAGTTGATTGACTGTTGCTCTGTTCAAGTAGACTGTGATTTTGCTGTGGTCTGATAGGGGTGTCAGTGGGCTGACTGTGAACACTCTGAGAGACTCTGGGTTGAGGTCAGTGATAAAGTGGGCCCATCTCACAATGTTAGTGTAAGAGTGGGGTTTGGGCCTGCTGAGCATCTGATACATGCCATTGGCTTGGGCTGGTGTAAGAGTGGGGGTCAGGCCTGTTTGCCCGCTCACGGCCTGGGCGTATGTGTGACTTCCATGTTGAGGCCCTCTTTGCGGGGGAGGGGTGCATGGGGCGGGCAAGAGGGGCATAGGTCAATTGATCTGTTGCTCCTGTGTGAAGTGTTGGGGCAGCACTGCTGCCTTGTATAGGTGGACCTGGTCATAGAGGCTGTTCTAGTCCAGGGTGGAGTGGTGGGCACTGCTGCCTTGTATAGGTGGACCTGGTCATAGAGGCTCTTCTAGTCCAGGGTGGAGTGGTGGGCACTGCTGCCTTGTATAGGTGGACCTGGTCATAGAGGCTGTTCTAGTCCAGGGTGGAGTGGTGGGCACTACTGCCTTATAGAGGTGGACCTGGTCATAGAGGTTGTTCTAGTCCAGGGTGGAGTGGTGGACACTGCTGTCTTGTATAGGTGGACCTGGTCATAGAGGCTGTTCTAGTCCAGGGTGGAGTGGTGGGCCAGGAAAGCACTTGGTTTTGAGGCACAGTAACAGGAAATACTTGTGTTTACCTGATGTATGGTAGCAGGGTGAAAGTCTTTTAGTGGTAGCAGGGTGAAAGTCTTTTAGTGGTAGCAGGGTGAAAGTCTTTTAGTGGTAGCAGGGTGGAAGTCTTTTAGTGGTAGCAGGGTGGAAGTCTTTTAGTGGTAGCAGGGTGGAAGTCTTTTAGTGGTAGCAGGGTGGAAGTCTTTTAGTGGTAGCAGGGTGGAAGTCTTTTAGTGGTAGCAGGGTGGAAGTCTTTTAGTGGTAGCAGGGTGGAAGTCTTTTAGTGGTAGCAGGGTGGAAGTCTTTTCGTGGTAGCAGGGTGGAAGTCTTTTCGTGGTAGCAGGGTGGATGTAAGCACTTGTGCATTGGGGAAAGTAGAAGAAGCCTTTTCAATCACTCCCTTCAGTGCTGTGGCCACCCTTTCCTGCTGTGCTCTCAGGTCATGTGTGCCTGTGTGTATTATTATGTGGCTGGGTGAACCTAGTTGTTCCTCAGACAGAGGTCTAGGGTGCGCTGGGTGTTTGGACACCAGAGTTTAGACACAATGCGTTTGGGGGGGAAAAATGGGGCTTTATTGGCATGGGAAACATATGTTAACATTGCCAAAGCAAGTGAAGTACCGTAATTTCCGAACTATAAGCCGCTACTTTATTCCCACGCTTTGAACCTCGCAGTTTATACAATGACGCGGCTAATTTATGGATTTTTCCCGCTTCCACAAGATTCATGCCGCCAAAAAACTGAGCACCGTCACATAATGTGACGTAAATCGAGCTCAAACTTCCCATCATTCTGATTACGGTAGTAATTTTGTCACCCTCATGGCAAAGACACGGAGAAATGCATACGATGCAGCTTTCAAGTTGAAGGCGATCGATCTGGCTGTTGGAAAAGGAAATAGAGCTGCTGCACGGGAGCTTGGCCTTAATGAGTCGATGATAAGACGTTGGAAACAGCAGCGTGAGGAACTGACTCAGTGCAAAAAGACAACAAAAGCTTTCAGAGGGAAGAAAGCAGATGGCCCAAAGTATTTGCAGCCACTCGACATCAGTGTAAATCGTGCATTTATGGTGGCGCTCCGTGTTCAGTGGGAGGCTTGGATGACAAGTGGGGAGAAATCCTTCACTAAAACAGGCCGCATGCGAAGAGCAACTTATGGTCAAGTCTGCCAGTGGGTCCTGACAGCGTGGAGCATTGTCAAAAAATCCAGTATCATCAGCGGGTTTCGAAAGGCTGGACTGCTGCGTGTTGAAGGGGCAGCATGAGCTCAGCGGGGAATTTGCCTCCGGATGAAAGTGACGAGAGCGACAATGAAAACGATCCAACATCGGATGAAGCAATTCTGAGGCTATTCAACTCCGACACCGAAGGAGATGACTTCAGTGGTTTCAGTGCACAGGAGGAGGAAGATAGTGACCAAGTTCATTTGTTTCAATGTACCGGTAGACACCTGCGGCTTATAGACATGTGCGGCTTATTTATGTACAAAGTACATATTTTTTTATAATTCAGTGGGTGCGGTTTATATTCAGGTGCGCTTAATAGTCCAGCAATTACGGTAGATAATATACAATAGTGAGATAAACCATACAAATGAGCAGTACACATTACACTCACAGAAGTTCCAAAATAATAAAGACATTACAAATGTCTATGTATATATACAGTGTTGTAACGATGTACAAATGGTTACCAGGGCTCAGTCTCTCTCTCTCTCTGCCCCTCCCTCTCTCTCTCTCTCTCTCTCTGTCTGTCTCTTTCTGTCTCTCTCTCTGCCCCCTCTCTCTCTCTCTCTCTCTCTCTTTCTGTCTCTCTCTCTGCCCCCTCTCTCTCTCTCTCTCTGTCTCTCTCTCTGCCCCCTCCCTCTCTCTCTGACTCTTTCTGTCTCTCTCTCTGCCCCCCCTCTCTCTCTCTCTGTCTGTCTCTCTCTCGGTTTCTCTCTCTGTCTGTCTCTCTCTGTCTCCCCCTCCTTCTCTCTTTCTGTCTGTCTGTCTCTCTCTCTGTCTCTCTCTCCACCTCTCTCAGTTCCTCTCTCGCTCTCCCCCTCCTCCCCACCCTCTCTCTCCACCTCTCTCATTTCCTCTCTCCCCTCTTTTCCCCCTGCCCTAACCTGGGAGAGGTTTAGTTTAATAGACCCAGAGTGGAGGGTTTCAACCAAATGGTGAGGGGTAAAGTACCAGGGCTCAGTGAGGGGTAAGGTACCAGGGCTCAGTGAGGGGTAAAGTACCAGGGCTCAGTGAGGGTAAAGTACCAGGGCTCAGTGAGGGGTAAAGTACCAGGGCACAGTGAGGGGTAAAGTACCAGGGCTCAGTGAGGGGAAAGTACCAGGGCTCAGTGATGGTAAAGTACCAGGGCTCAGTGAGGGGTAAAGTACAAGGGCTCAGTGATGGTAAAGTACCGGGGCTGAGTGAGGGTAAAGTACCAGGGCTCAGAGTGAGGGGGAAGTACCAGGGCTCAGTAAGGGTAAAGTACCAGGGCTCAGTGAGGGTGAAGTACCAGGGCTGAGTGAGGGTAAAGTACCAGGGCTCAGTGAGGGGAAAGTACAAGGGCTCAGTGAGGGTAAAGTACCAGGGCTCAGTGAGGGGAAAGTACAAGGGCTCAGTGATGGTAAAGTACCAGGGCTCAGTGAGGGGAAAGTACAAGGGCTCAGTGATGGTAAAGTACCAGGGCTCAGTGACGGGTAAAGTACCAGGGCTCAGTGAGGGGAAAGTACCAGGGCTCAGTGATGGTAAAGTACCAGGGCTCAGTGAGGGGTAAAGTACCAGGGCTCAGTGAGGGGTAAAGTACCAGGGCTCAGTGAGGGGTAATGTACCAGGGCTCAGTGAGGGTAATGTACCAGGGCTCAGTGAGGGGGAAAGTACCAGGGCTCAGTGAAGGGTAAAGTACCAGGGCTCAGTGATGGTAAAGTACCAGGGCTCAGTGAGGGGAAAGTACCAGGGCTCAGTGAGGGTAAAGTACCAGGGCTCAGTGAGGGGAAAGTACCAGGGCTCAGTGATGGTAAAGTACCAGGGCTCAGTGAGGGGAAAGTACCAGGGCTCAGTGATGGTAAAGTACCAGGGCTCAGTGAGGGGTAAAGTACCAGGGCTCAGTGATGGTAAAGTACCAGGGCTCAGTGAGGGGTAAAGTACCAGGGCTCAGTGAGGGTAAAGTACCAGGGCTCAGTGAGGGGAAAGTACCAGGGCTCAGTGAGGGGAAAGTACTAGGGCTCAGTGATGGTAAAGTACCAGGGCTCAGTGAGGAGTAAAGTACCAGGGCTCAGTGAGAGGTAAAGTACCAGGGCTCAGTGATGGTAAAGTACCAGGGCTCAGTGATGGTAGAGTACCAGGGCTCAGTGATGGTAAAGTACCAGGGCTCAGTGAGGGGTAAAGTACCAGGGCTCAGTGATGGTAAAGTACCAGGGCTCAGTGAGGGGAAAGTACCAGGGCTCAGTGAGGGGTAAAGTACCAGGGCTCAGTGATGGTAAAGTACCAGGGCTCAGTGAGGGGAAAAGTACCAGGGCTCAGTGAGGGTGAAGTACCAGGGCTGAGTGAGGGTAAAGTACCAGGGCTCAGTGAGGGGAAAGTACAAGGGCTCAGTGAGGGTAAAGTACCAGGGCTCAGTGAGGGGAAAGTACAAGGGCTCAGTGATGGTAAAGTACCAGGGCTCAGTGAGGGGAAAGTACAAGGGCTCAGTGATGGTAAAGTACCAGGGCTCAGTGACGGGTAAAGTACCAGGGCTCAGTGAGGGGAAAGTACCAGGGCTCAGTGATGGTAAAGTACCAGGGCTCAGTGATGGTAAAGTACCAGGTCTCAGTGAGGGGTAAAGTACCAGGGCTCAGTGAGGGTAAAGTACCAGGGCTCAGTGAGGGTAATGTACCAGGGCTCAGTGAGGGGGAAAGTACCAGGGCTCAGTGAAGGGTAAAGTACCAGGGCTCAGTGATGGTAAAGTACCAGGGCTCAGTGAGGGGAAAGTACCAGGGCTCAGTGAGGGTAAAGTACCAGGGCTCAGTGAGGGGAAAGTACCAGGGCTCAGTGATGGTAAAGTACCAGGGCTCAGTGAGGGGAAAGTACCAGGGCTCAGTGAGGGGAAAGTACCAGGGCTCAGTGATGGTAAAGTACCAGGGCTCAGTGAGGGGTAAAGTACCAGGGCTCAGTGATGGTAAAGTACCAGGGCTCAGTGAGGGGTAAAGTACCAGGGCTCAGTGAGGGTAAAGTACCAGGGCTCAGTGAGGGGAAAGTACCAGGGCTCAGTGAGGGGAAAGTACTAGGGCTCAGTGATGGTAAAGTACCAGGGCTCAGTGAGGAGTAAAGTACCAGGGCTCAGTGAGAGGTAAAGTACCAGGGCTCAGTGATGGTAAAGTACCAGGGCTCAGTGATGGTAGAGTACCAGGGCTCAGTGATGGTAAAGTACCAGGGCTCAGTGAGGGGTTAAGTACCAGGGCTCAGTGATGGTAAAGTACCAGGGCTCAGTGAGGGGAAAGTACCAGGGCTCAGTGAGGGGTAAAGTACCAGGGCTCAGTGATGGTAAAGTACCAGGGCTCAGTGAGGGGAAAAGTACCAGGGCTCAGTGATGGTAAAGTACCAGGGCTCAGTGATGGTAAAGTACCAGGGCTCAGTGATGGTAAAGTACCAGGGCTCAGTGATGGTAAAGTACCAGGGCTCAGTGATGGTAAAGTACCAGGGCTCAGTGAGGGGAAAAGTATCAGGGCTCAGTGATGGTAAAGTACCAGGGCTCAGTGATGGTAAAGTACCAGGGCTCAGTGATGGTAAAGTACCAGGGCTCAGTGATGGTAAAGTACCAGGGCTCAGTGATGGTAAAGTACCAGGGCTCAGTGAGGGGTAAAGTACCAGGGCTCAGTGATGGTAAAGTACCAGGGCTCAGTGATGGTAAAGTACCAGGGCTCAGTGATGGTAAAGTACCAGGGCTCAGTGATGGTAAAGTACCAGGGCTCAGTGAGGAGTAAAGTACCAGGGCTCAGTGATGGTAAAGTACCAGGGCTCAGTGATGGTAAAGTACCAGGGCTCAGTGATGGTAAAGTACCAGGGCTCAGTGATGGTAAAGTACCAGGGCTCAGTGATGGTAAAGTACCAGGGCTCAGTGATGGTAAAGTATGGCTGCTGTTTACTAATCAAATCTCAGGCAAAAATTATTTGGTACATCATTTTGCAACAGCCAAACGCTTATTAGAAGTCCTGACTTGAATGCAGTTGCATCATGATTACAGTCATTGAACAAAATGTCTAGTAGAACCCATATGTTTTTTTCATTCATATTTTATTTAGCATGTCACTTTAACAATCATAATCTGATTTGCAAGACCAATCCTAGCCTAGCAACAGCATCACAAGCATCCATGAGAATAACATACAAAACGACTGAATGCTTGTGCAGCTGCTTCTTGGCTCCCTTGAAAAACAGAGGACAATCTCAATGTGACATGCAGACATGCTGGTGCACTGACCGATGTCCCAGGAGTTGGGGCTGTTTTCGATCTCTCTGCGTCCGATGAAGTACCAGACGCAGGCCATCCAGTGGGCCAGCAGGGCGAACATGGACATGAGCAGGGTGAGGACCACAGCACTGTACTGGGAGTAGCGCTCCAGCTTCTGGAGAAGCCTCAGCAGGCGCAGCAACCGCACTGTCTTCAGCAGGTGGACCCCAAAGTACTACAGAAACACACACACAGACATGAGTTATGAGCTCCGTCGCAGCGTTTGACATTTTAGGTATCAGTCCTACATTTCAGAGATCCTTTGTAGCGTGATGTACTACAGTACCCATAATGCCTTGTGTAACATATCTGGATTGATCTTAGTAGGGACAGTTCCAAAGCTAATATGGTGTCCGTTTCCTTAACAATCCTTCCCTCACACCACTACACCAACCCCAGAGACACCACTACACCAACCCCAGAGACACAGACCCAGAGACACCACTACACCAACCCCAGAGACACCACTACACCAACCCCAGAGACACCACTACACCAACCCCAGAGACACAGACCCAGAGACACCACTACCCCAACCCCAGAGACACCACTACACCAACCCCAGAGACACCACTACACCAACCCAGGAGACACCACTACACCAACCCCAGAGACACAGACCCAGAGACACCACTACACCAACCCCAGAGACACCACTACACCAACCCCAGAGACACCACTACACCAACCCCAGAAACACAGACCCAGAGACACCACTACACCAACCCCAGAGACACAGACCCAGAAACACCACTACACCAACCCCAGAGACACAGACCCAGACACCACTACACCAACTCCAGAGACACCACTACACCAACCCCAGAGACACAGACCCAGAGACACCACTACACCAACCCCAGAGACACAGACCCAGAGACACCACTACACCAACCCCAGAGACACAGACCCAGAGACACCACTACACCAACCCCAGAGACACCACTACACCAACCCCAGAGACACAGACCCAGAGACACCACTACACCAACCCCAGAGACACCACTACACCAACCCCAGAGACACAGACCCAGAGACACCACTACACCAACCCCAGAGACACAGACCCAGAGACACCACTACACCAACCCCAGAGACACAGACCCAGAGACACCACTACACCAACCCCAGAGACACAGACCCAGAGACACCACTACACCAACCCCAGAGACACCACTACACCAACCCCAGAGAACACCACTACACCAACCCCAGAGACACAGACCCAGAGACACCACTACACCAACCCCAGAAACACCACTACACCAACCCCAGAGACACAGACCCAGAGACACCACTACACCAACTCCAGAGACACCACTACACCATCCCCAGAGACACAGACCCAGAGACACCACTACACCAACCCCAGAGACACCACTACACCAACCCCAGAGACACAGACCCAGAGACACCACTATACCAACCCCAGAGACACAGACCCAGAGACACCACTACACCAACCCCAGAGACACCACTACACCAACCCCAGAGACACAGACCCAGAGACACCACTACACCAACCCCAGAGACACCACTACACCAACCCCAGAGACACAGACCCAGAGACACCACTACACCAACCCCAGAGACACAGACCCAGAGACACCACTACACCAACCCCAGAGACACAGACCCAGAGACACCACTACACCAACCCCAGAGACACAGACCCAGAGACACCACTACACCAACCCAAGAGACACAGACCCAGAGACACCACTACACCAACCCCAGAGACACCACTACACCAACCCCAGAGACACCACTACACCAACCCCAGAGACACCACTACACCAACCCCAGAGACACAGACCCAGAGACACCACTACACCAACCCCAGAGACACAGACCCAGAGACACCACTACACCAACCCCAGAGACACAGACCCAGAGACACCACTACACCAACCCCAGAGACACAGACCCAGAGACACCACTACACCAACCCCAGAGACACCACTACACCAACCCCAGAGACACAGACCCAGAGACACCACTACACCAACCCAAGAGACACAGACCCAGAGACACCACTACACCAACCCCAGAGACACTGTTCATCTTTACTTCTGTCATTTTGTCCTGTAACCAGTCCCACACAGAGACACTCACCACACTGACGTTAAATGCATAGAGCAGGTCAAAGGGCAATGCAGCGATGAGGTCAACAAACAGCCAGGTGGTGACGTAGTGCAAACAGATGGAACGAGCGTCGTACACCACCTGGCCCGATGTGCTCACAAAGGTCGTCCGGAAGTTCAATGCGATATCTGTAGAATGACAGATAGGAATGTACATTAATATATCCTATCTCATTACGAGTAGCATTGTTGATATATAAGTGCACTGCTGTACATGGATAGAGACTATTATTTGTTTTAAAAAGCATTGACAATATGACCACCGGTCACATCATTGACTAGAGACGCATCATTAACACTGCAGTTTGTTCACTTTTATGATGTCCATCTGTCTGCCTTTAGACAGACAAAGACAGAGAGTGAGAGAGTGAGAGAGAGAAAGATAGAGAGAGAGAGAGAGAGAGAGAGAGAGACAGAGAGACAATGAGAGACAGAGAGAGATAGAGAGAGACAATGAGAGACAGAGAGACAGAGAGAGAGAGAGAGAGAGACAATGAGAGACAGAGAGAGAGAGAGAGACAGAGAGAGAGACAGAGAGAGAAATGGTGGGCAGAGTTTCCATCAGGGGCCAGTAATACAATAATGAACAAATAAGTGTTCATTACAATTAACTATTCATTTAATTAGATGACTATGTATTCTCCCACAATGAACATACTAAGTACCTGGAGAAAATGTCATTAGTGTTGTGTAGAAGGAGGAAGTTCTCTAGCCATATGTACTATGCCAATCCGTTGACAGAGGATGTAAATCATAGAGATTGTCATTAGGAAGTGTACGTATGGGGGTAAAGTCTTTAAATAGGGACATGCAGTCATGTTACATCATGTTAGAATAGTGTTGGAATGATGTTATACTAATAGATGCAATAGATAACGTTAGACAATGTGGAAGCAATGTTAGAAGAATGTTAATATTAGAATAACATCAGAATAATGTTAGAATAACATCAGAATAATGTTAGAATAACATCAGAATAATGTTAGAATAACATCAGAATAATGTTAGAATAACATCAGAATAATGTTAGAATAATGTTAGAATAACATCAGAATAATGTTAGAATAACATCAGAATAATGTTAGAATAACATCAGAATAATGTTAGAATAATGTTAGAATAACATCAGAATAATGTTAGCCCTTTTCTCCTTACCCAGCATAAACAGGATCTCCACCAGGATGTCACTCACACTGGGGGGGCTGCGGGGGGCGGGGCTTCCTTCGTCCCGTCCCCCCACCACAGTGAAACACACATTATAGGGCACTGTGACTGCGACATAGAAGGTAGCCAACAGGATTAGCCAATCCCAGCCAGCCTTGAAGGTCCCGTAGTGGAGCAAAATGAATCGGGATTTCTGAATGGCTGCCACCTTGTACTCTGGGATGGGCGGATTGTCCCCAAACATGTTCTGGAGGGGTGAGGAGAGAGAGACACATCAACAACATGTTCTGGAGGGGTGAGGAGAGAGAGACATCAACAACATGTTCTGGAGGGGTGAGGAGAGAGACACATCAACAACATGTTCTGGAGGGGTGAGGAGAGAGACACATCAACAACATGTTCTGGAGGGGTGAGGAGAGAGAGAGACACATCAACAACATGTTCTGGAGGGGTGAGGAGAGAGAGAGACACATCAACAACATGTTCTGGAGGGGTGAGGAGAGAGAGACACATCAACAACATGTTCTGGAGGGGTGAGGAGAGAGAGAGACACATCAACAACATGTTCTGGAGGGGTGAGGAGAGAGAGACACATCAACAACATGTTCTGGAGGGGTGAGGAGAGAGAGACACACATCAACAACATGTTCTGGAGGGGTGAGGAGAGAGAGACATCAACAACATGTTCTGGAGGGGTGAGGAGAGAGACACATCAACAACATGTTCTGGAGGGGTGAGGAGAGAGAGACACATCAACAACATGTTCTGGAGGGGTGAGGAGAGAGAGAGACATCAACAACATGTTCTGGAGGGGTGAGGAGAGAGACACATCAACAACATGTTCTGGAGGGGTGAGGAGAGAGAGACATCAACAACATGTTCTGGAGGGGTGAGGAGAGAGACACATCAACAACATGTTCTGGAGGGGTGAGGAGAGAGAGACATCAACAACATGTTCTGGAGGGTGAGGAGAGAGAGACATCAACAACATGTTCTGGAGGGGTGAGGAGAGAGAGACATCAACAACATGTTCTGGAGGGGTGAGGAGAGAGAGACATCAACAACATGTTCTGGAGGGGTGAGGAGAGAGAGACACATCAACAACATGTTCTGGAGGGGTGAGGAGAGAGAGACACATCAACAACATGTTCTGGAGGGGTGAGGAGAGAGAGACACATCAACAACATGTTCTGGAGGGGTGAGGAGAGAGAGACATCAACAACATGTTCTGGAGGGGTGAGGAGAGAGAGACACATCAACAACATGTTCTGGAGGGGTGAGGAGAGAGAGACACATCAACAACATGTTCTGGAGGGGTGAGGAGAGAGAGACACATCAACAATATGTTCTGGAGGGGTGAGGAGAGAGACACATCAACAACATGTTCTGGAGGGGTGAGGAGAGAGGGACACATCAACAACATGTTCTGGAGGGGTGAGGAGAGAGAGACACATCAACAACATGTTCTGGAGGGGTGAGGAGAGAGAGACACATCAACAACATGTTCTGGAGGGGTGAGGAGAGAGAGACACGTCAACAACATGTTCTGGAGGGGTGAGGAGAGAGAGACACATCAACAACATGTTCTGGAGGGGTGAGGAGAGAGACACATCAACAACATGTTCTGGAGGGGTGAGGAGAGAGAGACACATCAACAACATGTTCTGGAGGGGTGAGGAGAGAGAGACATCAACAACATGTTCTGGAGGGGTGAGGAGAGAGAGACACATCAACAACATGTTCTGGAGGGGTGAGGAGAGAGAGACACATCAACAACATGTTCTGGAGGGGTGAGGAGAGAGAGACACATCAACAATATGTTCTGGAGGGGTGAGGAGAGAGACACATCAACAACATGTTCTGGAGGGGTGAGGAGAGAGGGACACATCAACAACATGTTCTGGAGGGGTGAGGAGAGAGAGACACATCAACAACATGTTCTGGAGGGGTGAGGAGAGAGAGACACATCAACAACATGTTCTGGAGGGGTGAGGAGAGAGAGACACATCAACAACATGTTCTGGAGGGGTGAGGAGAGAGAGAGACATCAACAACATGTTCTGGAGGGGTGAGGAGAGAGAGACACATCAACAACATGTTCTGGAGGGGTGAGGAGAGAGACACATCAACAACATGTTCTGGAGGGGTGAGGAGAGAGAGACATCAACAACATGTTCTGGAGGGGTGAGGAGAGAGAGACATCAACAACATGTTCTGGAGGGGTGAGGAGAGAGAGACACATCAACAACATGTTCTGGAGGGGTGAGGAGAGAGAGACATCAACAACATGTTCTGGAGGGGTGAGGAGAGAGAGACACATCAACAACATGTTCTGGAGGGGTGAGGAGAGAGAGACACATCAACAACATGTTCTGGAGGGGTGAGGAGAGAGAGACACGTCAACAACAGGATTTAGGATAATAGCAACATGTCAAATTCAACATAATTTGTGTCTGGGGGTTTTCCTGACCTGAACAGGAAAAACTGTTCTGCCAGTCACATTCTGTTAAAGGTCCCTAAAGCACACACATCCCTGGGTCGCTCGTCTTTTTAGTTCGCTGCAACTAGCGACTGGAACGAGCTGCGCCAAACACTCAAACTGGACAGTTTGATCTCAATCTCTTCATTCAAAGACTCAATCATGGACACTCTTACTGACAGTTGTGGCTGCTTTGCCTGATGTATTGTTGTCTCTACCTTCTTGTCCTTTGTGCTGTTGACTGTGCCCAATCATGTTTGTACCATGTTTAGTGCTGCTACCATGTTGTATTGCTACCATGTTGTTGTCATGTTGTGTTGCTACCATGCTGTGTTGTCATGTGTTGCTTCCTTGCTATGTTGTTGTCTTATGTCTCTCTTTATGTAGTGTTGTGTTGTCTCTCTTGTCGTGATGTGTGTTTTGTCCTATATTTATATTACATTTATGTGTATTTTTAATCCCAGCCCCCGTCCCCACAGGAGGTCTTTTGCCTTTTGGTAGGCCGTCATAGTAATGAAGAATTTGTTCTTAACTGACTTGCCTAGTTAAATAAAGGTTTAAATTCAATTAAATTCAATTAAATGTCTACATGAACGGAATAACAAACACAAGGCGTTTTTCACTAAAGTCAAGGAGAACCTGCTCAGTCGGATCCAACAACCTTCATCCCATCTGGTGTGAAGTCACCTCTCTCTGTCCTCCATTACTGGCCCAAACCCATTTCTAGAGATACACATGAAAGTGGCTGGGACAGGAGGGACTGGATTTTGTAGATTGAGTTCTTCAAAGCAAACGTACTCAATGTCCTTGTAGCGATCCTTGAGATGTGGTTGGACACTAAGCTGTCAAGGCAAGGTGTGTGTGTTGTGTGTGTCCTTGTAGCGATCCTTGAGATGTGGTTGGACACTAAGCTGTCTTGGCAAGGTGTGTGTGTTGTGTGTGTCCTTGTAGCGATCCTTGAGATGTGGTTGGACACTAAGCTGTCAAGGCAAGGTGTGTGTGTAGGGTGTGTCCTTGTAGCAATCCTTGAGATGTGGTTGGACACTAAGCTGTCTTGGCAAGGTGTGTGTGTTGTGTGTGTCCTTGTAGCGATCCTTGAGATGTGGTTGGACACTAAGCTGTCTTGGCAAGGTGTGTGTGTTGTGTGTGTCCTTGTAGCGATCCTTGAGATGTGGTTGGACACTAAGCTGTCTTGGCAAGGTGTGTGTGTTGTGTGTGTCCTTGTAGCGATCCTTGAGATGTGGTTGGACACTAAGCTGTCAAGGCAAGGTGTGTGTGTTGTGTGTGTCCTTGTAGCGATCCTTGAGATGTGGTTGGACACTAAGCTGTCTTGGCAAGGTGTGTGTGTTGTGTGTGTCCTTGTAGCGATCCTTGAGATGTGGTTGGACACTAAGCTGTCTTGGCAAGGTGTGTGTGTTGTGTGTGTCCTTGTAGCGATCCTTGAGATGTGGTTGGACACTAAGCTGTCTTGGCAAGGTGTGTGTGTTGTGTGTGTCCTTGTAGCGATCCTTGAGATGTGGTTGGACACTAAGCTGTCTTGGCAAGGTGTGTGTGTTGTGTGTGTCCTTGTAGCGATCCTTGAGATGTGGTTGGACACTAAGCTGTATTGGCAAGGTGTGTGTGTTGTGTGTGTCCTTGTAGCGATCCTTGAGATGTGGTTGGACACTAAGCTGTATTGGCAAGGTGTGTGTGTTGTGTGTGTCCTTGTAGCGATCCTTGAGATGTGGTTGGACACTAAGCTGTCTTGGCAAGGTGTGTGTGTTGGGTGTGTCCTTGTAGCGATCCTTGAGATATGGTTGGACACTAAGCTGTCAAGGCAAGGTGTGTGTGTAGGGTGTGTCCTTGTAGCAATCCTTGAGATATGGTTGGACACTAAGCTGTCTTGGCAAGGTGTGTGTGTTGTGTGTGTCCTTGTAGCGATCCTTGAGATGAGGTTGGACACTAAGCTGTCTTGGCAAGGTGTGTGTGTTGTGTGTGTCCTTGTAGCGATCCTTGAGATGAGGTTGGACACTAAGCTGTCTTGGCAAGGTGTGTGTGTTGGGTGTAATAGGGCAACTTGCGTTGTTGAGTTTGATCTTGCTCTTGTCCTGTTTCTGCAGGTGTCCAGACAGGTGGTAGAGCACCGCCCGGCTGCGTCTGCGGTTGGTGTTGAAGCCTGGGGGACGGGTGACCTTGTGCATCTCCAGACCCGTCTCCTCATCTGGGAACACAGAGAAGGTTGAGGAATTAACTAATTCATTGATACATTTTAATTGACATTTTCTTTGAGAAATGGACAATCCATATAGAGTTGCCTCAGCCATGTTGAGTACAACAACGCACACATGAACAATTATTTAAAAGGATTTAAAATCACAACAAAGTCATCAGACCTATTTCCATTGTGATCTGTGTGGGGGTGAAGGGTTCATTAACTACAAATCTAGGTTCAGATTGCCTTATGCCCCATCCTAACCTCATAGCCATTAGAAGATGGAGGAATGTCTGATCATGCATATCAGTGGTTAGGTGCAATGTCAGTTCTTAGGGTTTGGAAAAAGAAATGGATGATTCAGCAGTGTATCATTTATCTTCCCTCTCAACCAATTAGATATACTTCAAATTATTCACATTATTTAACTGATTCTGCTACTCATTTTCCCTCTGTCCATAACTCCATATGTTTTGCTCAAAGGTATCCACCCTTATACAGTAACTCAATTCACGTTATATTCCCACAAATTAAATTAATTCAAAGCTATTAACTGGATGCATCTCAAATGGCCCGGACCAGACAAAGACACATTCATGTTACTGAAATCCTAGGAAAGGGAACCCTTCCTCTCTCCCCCTCCTTCCCTCCCTTTCACCCCTCCCTCCCTGCCTCTCTCCCCCTCCTTCCCTCCCTTTCACCCCTCCCTCCCTGCCTCTCTCCCCCTCCTTCCCTCCCTTTCACCCCTCCCTCCCTTCCTCTTCCTGCCTCTCTCCCTCTCCTTCCCTCCCTTTCACCCCTCCCTTCCTCTCTTCCTGCCTCTCTCCCCCTCCTTCCCTCCGTTTCACCCCTTCCTCTCTTCCTGCCTCTCTCCCCCTCCTTCCCTCCCTTTCACCCCTCCCCCATCCCTCCCTTCCTCTCTTCCTGCCTCTCTCCCCCTCCTTCCCTCCCTTTCCCCCTACCTCCCTTCCTCTCTTCCTGCCTCTCTCCCCCTCCTTCCCTCCCTTTCACCCCTCCCTCCCTTGAGCCAGGTGCGTCTTGGCACCATTGTTAATAAGAGTTTGTGGCCAGAGGTGAGTCTAACAGGAAGTTACTGAATGACTCATCAGTAAACCACGGGACCGAGAGAGAGGGATGGTGAATAGAGGGAGAGAAAGAGAAAAGTACTTCTTGTTATTTACTTATTTTCTTAATATGTTCATATTTTTAATTAATCATTCATTTCCAAAGTACATCTTGGCAATATGTAAAATACATATTGATGTGAGAGAGAAAATGAGAGAAAGAAGAGAGATCGATAGAGAGAGAGATCCAAATCAAATCAAATCAGATAAAATGTTATTGGTCACATACACATGGAGAGAGAAAGAGAGAGAGAGAGATCCAGAGAGAGAGAAAGGAGAGAGAGAGATTCAGAGAGAGAGAAAGGAGAGAGAGAGATTCAGAGAGAGAGAGAGATCCAGAGAGATCCAGAGAGAAAGAGAGTGAGAGAGAGAGAGAGAGAGAGATCCAGAGAGCGAGAGAGAGATCCAGAGAGAGAGATTGAGAGAGAGAGAGAGAGAGATCCAGAGAGCGAGAGAGAGATCCAGAGAGCGAGAGAGAGATCCAGAGAGAGAGAGATTGAGAGAGAGAGAGAGAGATCCAGAGAGCGAGAGAGAGATCCAGAGAGCGAGAGAGAGATCCAGAGAGACAGAGATTGAGAGAGATCCAGAGAGAGAGAGATTGAGAGAGAGAGAGAGATCCAGAGAGTGAGAGAGAGATCCAGAGAGCGAGAGAGATCCAGAGAGAGAGAGATTGAGAGAGAGAGAGATCCAGAGAGCGAGAGAGATCCAGAGAGAAAGAGAGTGTGAGAGAGAGATCCAGAGAGCGAGAGAGAGATCCTAGAGAGAGAGATTGAGAGAGAGAGAGAGAGTTTGAGTTTTAAATACTCTTTATTGGGTCTGGGGGCCCACCACACAATAAATACTCATACAAAACCACAGTTACACATCAATTAAAAACACAACTCCAATTCCTCCTCCACAGTAACTACACACAACAGCCTCTGTATACCCCATATACTCAAAAACAGATCGATATTGTTGACAAGTTTGTAATAGGCAAACTCAATCCTTAGTCTCGCTGCCAACATTCCCTCCAGCATTCCCACCACATCCACAGACCCCTGTCCCCGAATGCTGTTCTTTCGGGTCTTCCATATCGCTAATTTTGCTGCCCCTAACACAAAATTAAGCAACACAACTACACCCTTTTGACTGAACCTGTACTTTGGCCCAAATATATACAGTTGGGAAGAGAAAACCTCTCCCAACGTTGAGAACCAATCAGTGATCAGTTCAATCATCCCAACCAACCTGGGACACAATAAAAACAGATGTGCCAGAGATTCAGACCCAGCACAGAATGGACACCCCTCCCCAACAGTAGGATCCAGGTGTACCAGATGCATATTGGTGGCTATAGCTCCATGTATTATCCTCCATTGGAGGTCAGCTGTCCTCTTATCAATAGGCAGTTTATATAATGATCGCCAACAGCCTTTTGGAGAGGCACCTGGACCAAGCACATCCGCCCACCTCGTCGATTTTACCCCTTCCAGGGAAGAGGCATGGGACACCTTTACACATATTCTGTACATGGCCTTCTTTCCCACCTCCTTGAACTCCCCCAGCTCCGGGGTATCGAAGGAAAGCAGCGTCCCCACGTCCTCTTCAAATGCCCCCATCGCAGCACTAACAATCAGTGCAGGGAACACATAATCCAGACCCTCCTTCCACCGATCAGAATTGGAAGTGTCAGTCACATACTGCAGATGAAGCACTGGCAAGGAATCGCAGACCTCATCGACGACCTTCCTCAGTAGACGAGATGATCGGATCCCCGCTCTTTCTCCCAGCTCCTCCAATCTGCTCCTGCTCTGCATCAGATGACCCAGCTTGGTACACCCCACGCCTAACAGGCATGAACGTAGGCTAGCTGAACCCAGAACACGGGGCTGGATGGCAGTGTTGTGAAAAAGAGGCTCTTCAAAAAGCCACATCCCTGGTGGCGTGCAGGCCTTACGGGACTTGACAAAGACTCTCCAAGCCTGCATAACAGACTCATAAAATGGAGTCAGGCCAGTCAAATCACCCCCTCCAGCTTTAAGAGGAAAAGATGCTTGTCGAAGCCCAAACAGCCCGCTCTCCTCATCAATATGTAGGCTGTTTCGACCCAGCTAGAACAGTCTCTGTACAACAATCTCTGGGCTGCTTGGAGCCTGAAAGCCGTGATCCTAGAGGAAATGTCCACCAGGCCTTGCCCACCCTCGTGCAGTGGCAGGTACAGGGCTGCAGCTTTAATCCAGTGTTGCCCAGACCAGAAGAAATTGACAAGGGTCCTCTGAAGCTCTTGTATCAGACCCTTTGGTGGCTGTAAAATCATTAGTCTGTGCCACAGGGTAGAAGCAGTAAGATTATTAGCTACCAGGACCCGTCCCCTATAAGACAGCTGGGGCAACACCCATTTCCACCTTGACAGTCTGGCACACACTTTCTCCACTACACCCTCCCAGTTCTTTTTTGAAAGACATCGGAGCCTAGAAAAACCCCCAAAGTCTTCATTCCATCTCTGCCCCACTGAAGCCCCCTGGTAACCATGGAGTAGACCCCATCTGAAGCTGACCTGCCCACAGCGCTTCACTCTTTCCCCAATTGACTTTAGCTGAGGAGGCCCCCTCATACACCTTTAAAGTGTTTGAGAGAACCTTAACATCCTCACCCCTGTAATAAAAACTATCACGTCATCTGCATACGCAGACAGTGCTATCGTGGGACCCTTCGTTACACCTGGCACAAAGAAACCAGTAAGCTTCGCTCTTAAAAAGCAAAGCATTGGTTCAATCGCCAGACTATATAACTGCCCTGAAATTGGGCATCCCTGCCTGATGCCCCTTTCGACAGGGATGGGGCAACTTAAACCACCACCCACCTTCACCATACACGAGGCTCCAGCATACAGTAAATTCACCCAAGACAGAAAAACATCCCCAAACCCAAAGGCTTTCATTATTTTAAACAAGTACTGGTGGTCCACACGATCAAAAGCCTTCTCCTGATCCAACGAAAGTAAACCCACATTTACATCAGACAGTTTACAAATGTCTAAAACATCTCTTATCAGAAACAAGTTGTCAACAATAGAGCGATCAGGTACACAGTAGGACTGGTCCTTGTGGATCAACAACCCCAGATACTCTTTCAACCTGTTTGAGAGACATTTAGAAACAATTTTGTATTCTGCGCACAGCAAAGCAACAGGTCTCCAATTTTTTATGAGAGCCAAATCCCCTTTTTGGCAACAGTGAAAGCACTGCACGTTGACAGGATACAGGAAGAGAACCCTCATGAAAAGATTCACACATCACTTCATAAAAGTCCTCCCCAATAGACCCCCAAAAGTGCTTATAAAACTCAGATGGTAACCCATCGATGCCAGGGGCTCGGCCTGTTGAGAGCTGCATAACTGCTGTGGACAGCTCCTGCAGTGTAATGTCAGCGTCCAATGCGACTCTCTGCTCAGGTCCCAATTTAGGAAGACCATGTAACAACTGTTCAGTACACATAGAGTCACAATCCTCCGCCTTATAAAGGGACGAGTAGAAATCCACGGCATGTTGACGCATTTCAATATCATTCGTGGTCACCTTCCCATCAGGGAGACGAAGGCAGACCATCTGTTTACGTTGAAATGTCGACTTTCCTAGGTTAAAAAAAAAAGCACTAGGAGCATCCATATCCTTGAGGGAAGCGAAACGAGACCTAATCAAGGCACCCTTCACTCTTTCATGCAGAAACGACCTCAGTTCATGTCTCTTGTCCTGTAAGTTCATGACTAGTCCAGGGCCATTCTGAGTGAGCAGCTTCAATTCAATAGATTTGATGTCCTGTTCAAGGGCCTTGATAGTCTCTTTAAATTCAGTTTGAGACAGAGCAGTATACTGTTGACAAAAAACTCGTATTTGGGCCTTCCCAACCTCCCACCATTGTCTCAAGGACTCAAAATTCCCTTTTATACCCCTCCATTTTTCCCAAAACAACAAAAACCTATCACAAAACATGACATCATGTAACAATTTAACATTAAAATACCAGTAAGGTGATGACCTTCGTGGACAGGACAAGTGAATATCAACAGTAACCATATGATGATCAGAGAAACCCACAGGAGTAATGGCACACTTTCCAACCCTACTACAGTATTGCTCAGATACATACAACCTGTCTAACCGTGCTGCACTGACACGACCTTCATTAATTTTTAGCCATGTGTACTGCCTAACTTTGGCATTCCTTACTCTCCACACATCAGAAAGCTCAAACTCAGTTAATAGGCCAGACAGGCAAGTGGCTGACCGCAGGTGAGGTTCTTCAGCGGTGCGATCAACAGTAAAATCCACTGTACAGTTCCAGTCACCCCCTAAAGCCATACACCCCTCTTGGTCACACTGTCTTAACATTTCCTTTAGTTGATCAAATACAGCAATACGCTCTGTACCCTCATTAGGAGCATAAACATTCAAAAAAAAAAAAAAAAAAAAAAACATAACATCCACCTTGACCAATAAAACCCGACCCTTGACAATCTCTGTTGTAGATACCACAGTCACTCCTAAGCCTAAGGAAAACAATATTGCCACCCCAGCACTGAAATTAGTACCATGACTGAGTACATGCTGCCCCTCCCACCACATACCCCAGTCAACCTCATTTTCCTCATCGCTATGTGTCTCCTGTAGGAAAACTACATTAAGCCTTTTCTGTTTTATTACTTCTAATACCCAAGCCCTCTTATTCCTGTCCCTTCCCCCATTCATATTGAGAGAACCTACCCTTAGTACCTCCATGTAGAAAAGAGAAAAGAAAAGCAGAAGAAACCACAGAGAAACCAACGAGAAAAAAGACACCCTATGAAGCATGATCATCATCATTATTTTTTTCTTCTTCTCTTAACCTGAACACGTTTCCCACCACCTTTTGCTGCTGCAACAGCAGTAATACATTTCCTCAAGCGAAACCGCTTCTTCTCACTCAGCTGGTCTAACCCCACCGTCTTCTGTAACATCACAGCTGACCTCACAAACTTATCAACATCAAAATAATCTGCCAATTTGACAGATTTCCCAAAAGTCTGATCCAGAAACTCATTTACCTCCTCTAGATCATAAACTGAGTCCGCACCAGCAGCTGTCATATCTAAAGAGATATCCATATCCTTCTCTTGATCCTCCTCAGCTGAGAACACAGACAACTGACTCCCCTCTACCACATCCCTTTCAACACTCTCCACTTGCACCTCATCACTCGTACCAGGCATCTCCTCCACTATCTGGGAGACTAGCCCCACCTGAACATCACTACTCATAGTGGGCATCTTCTCCACTAACTGAGAGCCTAGCTCCACATGAACCCCAGCACTCGTAGTGGGCATCTCCTCCACTACCTGGGAGCTTAGCTCCACATGAAAACCCTCCTGTACCTCATTACTCGTAGTGGGCATCTCCTCCACTACCTGGGAGCCTAGCTCCACATGCAAACCCTCCTGTACCTCATTACTCGTAGTGGGCAACTCCTCCACTACCTGGGAGCCTAGCTCTACATGAACCCCAGCACTCGTAGTGGGCATCTCCTCCACTCCCTGGGAGCCTAGCTCCACATGAACCCCCTCCTTTACCCCAGCACTCATACTGGGCACCTGCTCACCAGTCTGAGGAACTGGCTCTTCAGATACATCCTTACCTTCTACAACAATACTTTTCTGTAGCATAACATTTCCTTCTAATACAAGTTGCAACCCCGTGCCCTCAACACGGATAACTTGTTCCTCAGCAACAGGTGCTTGTGGCTGCTCTACCGCTGTCAGCTCACCTCTCCCTACATCAGTGGGCCCAGGCGTTACGATGACCACCTGTGCCCCTCCCTCTGCCTTCTCCCTTTTCGGGCAAGCATGTCGCTTATGACCAACATCCCCACACTCAAAACACCGTTGACTACCCGTACTAGCATAAGCCATATACAATCTATTGTCATACTTGATTTTAAACGATAACTCTAAAGTCTGCTCCGGTGAGTCCAAAAACATAAACACCTGTCGCCGAAACGACATTACCTGTTTCAACGCCGGGTTTTTGCAACCCAACGGGACAACCTTAATTGAACTGGCGAACTTCCCAAAGCGCAATAACTCGTGCTCCAATAGCTCATTAGGAATAAACGGTGGTACATTTGAAATCGTTACCCTTGTTGACGGAGAAAAAAGCGGCGGAACTTGAAAAAACATTCCTTTAAGAAGTACACCATGCTCAACCATACGATTAACTAGACACTCTTCTTTAAGAAATACCACCACAGCTTTATTCATCCGGGATGCATACGCAATATTCTCATAGCCTACCTTCTCTCCTACGGCGACCAGAAACTCCTCCACCGTGACAGCAGCTTCAGTAACACACCTAAAGCCATGCCGAAGTGACAGGGACGGCATCCCCATTCGGGCTGCCATCCCCGCCAAAATCAGGGTAATTTCGATACGAAAACAAAAACTTAATTCTACCACAACAAAAATAATAACGTTAATCATGCATCAACAAAAAAAAATGCCACCAAGAAATAGCAAACCGAAAGAAAGTTGTGAATATCTAACTCTCCACAACACACGCACTCCTTCACTCAAACAATTCCCAGCATGCACCAATCACTCCCAGCATGCAGAGAGAGAGAGAGAGAGAGAGAGAGATCCAGAGAGAGAGAATGAGAGAGGTGTGAGAGAGAGGAAAGAGAGAAAGAGAGATCCAGAGAGAGAGAGAGAGAGAGAATGAGAGATCCAGAGAGAGAGAGAGAGATCCAGAGAGATCCAGAGAGAAAGAGAGTGAGAGAGAGAGAGAGATCCAGAGAGCGAGAGAGAGATCCAGAGAGAGAGAGATTGAGAGAGAGAGAGAGAGAGATCCAGAGAGCGAGAGAGAGATCCAGAGAGCGAGAGAGAGATCCAGAGAGAGAGAGATTGAGAGAGAGAGCAATGCGTTGGCAATGTTAACACATGTTTCCCATGCCAATAAAGCCCTTGAATTGAATTGAATTGAATTGAATTGAGAGAGATCCATTGTAAATACACCCATATTTATGCTTATTTATTTGATCTTGTGTCCTTTACCATTTGTACATTGTTAAAACACTGTATATATATATAATATGACATTTGTAATGTCTTTACTGTTTTGAAACTTCTGTATGTGTAATGTTTACTGTTAATTTTTGTTGTTTTTCACTTTATATATTCACTTTGTATGTTGTCTACCTCACTTGCTTTGGCAATGTTAACACATGTTTCCCATGCCAATAAAGCCCTTGAATTGAATTGAATTGAATTGAGAGAGAGAGAGAGAGAGCGCGAGAGAGACAGAGCCTTAGCTCTTTGTGATGTATTCATTGATATTAGAAATGGTGCCCCAATTTTTTTTGTTCTAAATCCAATATGGTCGCCAGTGCTGAATCAGGTTTAGAGAAGGTGGTATTACCGTTGAATTTTGTTGCCATACAAAAGACGAAGCCTGTTCATTTGTGGATAGTGGACCAGTCTTCAACAATATGCCATTATATTTTAGAATTAACCACGGCCTGTTCTCCCCGCGATTATCCAGAAGGTGAGGTCAGTACAGGTGCATCAAAGCTGGGACAGAGAGACTGAAAAACAGCTTCTTTCTCAAGGCCATCAGACTACTAAACAGTAATCACTAACTCAGAGAGGCTGCTGCCTACATTGAGACCCAATCACTGGCCACTTTAATAAATGGATCACTAGTCACTTTATACAATGCACTTTAAATAATGTCACTTTAATAATGTTTACATATCTTACATTACTCATATCACATGTATGTACTGCATTTTATACCATATATTGCACTTTGCCCATGTCGCTCGGCCATCGCTCATCCATATACTTACATGTACATATCCTCATTCACCCTTTTAGATTTGTGTGTATTAGGTCGTTTTTGGGGAATTGTTAGATTACTTGTTAGATATTACTGCACTGTCGGAACTAGAAGCACAAGCATTTTTCTACACGCGCATTAACATCTGCTAATCATATGTATGTGATAAATACAATTTGATCCTCAGGTTCCTAGATTTTGGGGGAAAGGTGGAGGCAGCGAAGAGAGTACTGTATGAATCAGTGGTGGGATGTGGGAAAAGTCCAAATTTGGCTTTTCTGTCAATATTAAACAGCTCTCATCCTCAGAGGATAGGAGAGTATTGGGGGAACTCAAGCATAGTATCAGTGAAGGAGGTAGAGATGGTGGGGCAAGACAATGTAGGCCTCCAGGCTAATTTAGCTGAATTATGTAGAGACCTGGACAGTTTTCTAATGAGTTTTACAGGGCAGAACTGTGTGATCCTATGTGTGCTCAGGTCTTGTTTGCAGGACACCCTAAGCTCTCTCTGGCACAGAGGGATGAAATGGACACTCATTGCATGAGTGCGTTGGGGTAGGAGGGTAGCCAATGAGCTGCCGTCGGACGGCTCTGACTCTCCTGCCCAAAAAAGGGGCTTGTGTGAACTTAAGAACTGGAGGCCAGTGGCATTGCTCTGTGCGGACTACACAAGGTCCTCGCTAACAGACTGAAGTCCCATCTGGACTCTATAGTGCACAAGGACCAGACATATTGTGTACTGGGATGCTCAATCACGGACAACTTGTTCTTAGTCAGGAAATGTTGGACTTGTCGAGAGTTTCTAATGTGAACTTTGGACTGGTCTCTTCAGACCAAGAGAAGGCTTTTGAGAGAGTGAACCATGAGTATCTGTTTAATGTGATGTCTGTGTTTTGGCTTGGGGAAAGGTTTTTGGCTTGTGTGAAGATGTTGTATGCTGGGGCGTCATGTATGGTCAAGGTGGGAGGGGGGCTCAGTAGGCCAGTCTGGATGAGGCGGGGCATTAGACAAGGATGCCCTCTATCGGGGCAGTTTTATACAATAGCCATTGAGACTTTTTTGGAGGGATAGCCCCCCCCCCCCCTGCTTCCGGGGGGTTTGCAGTGGGGTTGTGAAGGAATTAACATTTTGGGGGTGTACCTGGCTTGGATAGGTGGGTCAGGAAGAACTGGGAGGGGCTGTCACAGAGGTGTCAAGACTGGCCAAGTGGAGGTGCCTCCTGTCCCAATTGTCATATAGAAGGAGGGTGCTGATAATCAACAACCTGGTGGCATCCTCCCTGTGGCATAGTGTTGTATATGTCTGTCCACGAAGGAAGACAGGGTCTGGTGGGACTGGAGAAAAGGGTGGCTGCATTCCGACTAAAGGCGATGCAGAGATTGCTGTACCATACTGATGTCGGCTGGAGGGAACCAGCATGCACGCTGCTGAGGCGTGCTGGTGGATTAGGGTTGGACCGGCAGCTGTTCCTCATGAGGCTGGAGAGGCTGAAGAGAGAGGTCTCTCTGATTTTTACTCTGCAATGCTGAGGGCCTGGAAGCTGCTAAGGCCCACAGGAGAAGGGGGTGTGGAGCCTGGGCTGTGGGTGTGGGAGGAGCCTATCTTCCACAACCCAGTGATTTTTTTGAGATCGGTTCAATCGGCCACCCTGCAGAAGCGATTGATGGCAGCAGTTTACTAAGGCTGGGTGACCTGCGGTTGCTGGTCGGAGGAGGGGTGGAATTTGAATGGTTTTAAGGGTTTTAATGAAATGAGGATGTATCATTAAAGAAAGACAAAAAGTCAAAAAAGTCTCTCTCTCTCTTACTTTTCTCTCTCCATCCATCCCTCCCTTCCTCCCTAATCTATAACAGTGTAACACCTGTGTGCTGATGAGGCTCGTTAAAGGTTACAGTCATTATGTCCTTGTGATAAATGACAGAACAGAAAACATGAACACCTCCCTCCCTCCCTCCATCCATTTCTATTCACCTCCCTCCCTCCATCCATTTCTATTTACCTCCCTCCCTCCATCCATTTCTATTTACCTCCCTCCCTCCCTCCATCCATTTCTATTTACCTCCCTCCCTCCATCCATTTCTATTTACCTCCCTCCCTCCCTCCATCCATTTCTATTTACCTCCCTCCCTCCATCCATTTCTATTTACCTCCCTCCCTCCCTCCCTCCATCCATTTCTATTTACCTCCCTCCCTCCATCCATTTCTATTTACCTCCCTCCCTCCCTCCCTCCATCCATTTCTATTTACCTCCCTCCCTCCATCCATTTCTATTTACCTCCCTCCCTCCCTCCATCCATTTCTATTTACCTCCCTCCCTCCATCCATTTCTATTTACCTCCCTCCCTCCATCCATTTCTATTCACCTCCCTCCCTCCATCCATTTCTATTTATCTCCCTCCCTCCCTCCATCCATTTCTATTCACCTCCCTCCCTCCCTCCCTCCATCCATTTCTTTTCACCTCCCTCCCTCCCTCGCTCCCTCCCTCCATCCATCCATTTCTATTTACCTCCCTCCCTCCATCCATCCATTTCTATTTACCTCCCTCCCTCCCTCCATCCATCCATTTCTATTTACCTCCCTCCCTCCCTCCATCCATCCATTTCTATTTACCTCCCTCCCTCCATCCATCCATTTCTATTTACCTCCCTCCCTCCATCCATCCATTTCTATTTACCTCCCTCCCTCCCTCCATCCATTTCTATTTACCTCCCTCCCTCCCTCCATCCATTTCTATTTACCTCCCTCCCTCCATCCATTTCTATTCACCTCCCTCCCTCCCTCCCTCCATCCATTTCTATTTACCTCCCTCCCTCCCTCCCTCCATTTCTATTTACCTCCCTCCCTCCCTCCCTCCATCCATTTCTATTCACCTCCCTCCCTCCCTCCATCCATTTCTTTTCACCTCCCTCCCTCCCTCCATCCATTTCTTTTCACCTCCCTCCCTCCATCCATCCATTCCTATTCACCTCCCTCCCTTCCTATTAATCTATTCTATCTTTCTCCCATTATTTCACTCTGTAAGTTGTTTGCATTTAGTAGAACATGTAGTAACCCTGTGTGGTGTCTGGAACAAAACTGAATCAGCATCAAGTGAAGCTGAATGCAGTCATCTGTAGCCAGATGAGATACGCATTAGAACAATCACAGAGAGTGTCAGAGAGGGAGAATGTCAGAGTGAAGATCAGGTAGTTTCAACTTTTATCAGTCGTATGTCCGCTGCATTCAGCTTCACTTGATGCTGATTCAGTTTTGTTCCAGACACCACACAGGGTTACTACATGGTCTACTAAATCCAAACAACTAGTTAAATAAAGGTAATTTTATTTTTAATAAAACAATGCAACAACAATAATACATAATAAAATACATCAATATGAACATAAAGTAAATGGCTCAGGAGAATAGAATAAACATTATAGCATCAGTATAATACAGGAAGGCAAAATTTATAGTCCCAATATTTACACGTATTTTGGGGAAGGGGGGGGATTGGGGGGCAAGTATCCAAATTGTGCAGTATTTAGCAATCATCAAGGTATCCTTTCTCTGAAGTATGAATATGATAGAGAACAGCTGTAAAACCTCATTTGACGGTATAAAATACTCAAATCTTTCTATCTTCTCTCTCGTTCTCTCTCTCTATTTCTGTTACGGTCTCTGTCTCTCTCTACTCCCTCCCAAGTTCACCTAAGTTAAGACCTATTCAAATCAGGTTAACCCATGATAAATCAGACTCTAAGCCAAGTTAAGTTAGATTCTAACTCAGGGTGACGCACCAGTCTCGGGGCCATGCTCTGGGTCCTGGTCTAACCCAGGGTGACTCACCAGTCTCGAGGACTTGCTCTGGGTCCTGGTCTAACCCAGGGTAACTCACCAGTCTCGGGGCCTTGCTCTGGGTCCTGGTCTAACCCAGGGTAACTCACCAGTCTCGGGGCCTTGCTCTGGGTCCTGGTCTAACCCAGGGTAACTCACCAGTCTCGAGGCCTTGCTCTGGGTCCTGGTCTAACCCAGGGTGACTCACCAGTCTCGAGGCCTTGCTCTGGGTCCTGGTCTAACCCAGGGTGACTCACCAGTCTCGGGGCCTTGCTCTGGGTCCTGGTCTAACCCAGGGTGACTCACCAGTCTCGAGGCCTTGCTCTGGGTCCTGGTCTAACCCAGGGTGACTCACCAGTCTCGGGGCCTTGCTCTGGGTCCCGGTCCTTCTTGTTGTCAGTGATGTCCTTGTGGGACACCAGAAACAGCACCACCTCTCCCTTCTCATTCTTAATGGGCACGATGTCCAGCAGACACCAGAACTGGGTACCTGAAACACAGATAGAGGTGCATATCACTCACTGGAGTCACAGTGGCTCTGAAAGTAGACTACTGCTCACACACTGGTAGAAAAACCCAGTGAATCAGGTGGACATTTGTAGTGGCGGATTGGTATAAAAAGAGATGGAGATGACCCTGATAAAGATGTACACATCCCAGCTAGCACATCACATTCTGAGAACCATACTGTATGTTTCTTAGAGCCTGGTTATCCTAAAGTTATTTTCCATACCACCTTCCCACAATGCCCTGGGAATGGTGCAGGATAGTTGCTTGGCTTTGGAACATTCTCAGCATTTTTAAGGAACTTGACAAGATATATATATTTTTATTGGTATTTAATTACTTTAACATAATTGTTTTTAAAGTTCAAATGTGGTTACATTTCATTTCAATATCCCTAATGTTCTAGGAACGTTCTCCAACTGGTTTGACATTGGGAACGTTCATAATTAGTTCAGAGAAGGTTAAGAAACAACATTCTTCTGTGGGAATTTCAGTACTTCAGCATACTGTAACATTTCCTGCAGGTTTCCACATCGATCTATTTAAAGGCTTGTTCTCAAATTGTTTTGCGAGAACATTCAAAAAACTTTCCATGAAAACCATCAGAAAACATTCAGAGAAAACTCTCTCTAGCCTCTATCTTGTTAAGTGTGTTCAGGTGTGTTGGCCACGCCCACTAAATGGCCACACCTGATCTTAATGAACGCTTGCTTCCTTTGAAAGGGGGTCTGTTTGAATAGACTAAAATGAACAGCTTTGTATGAGTAAAAAAAACCAGGATGTTAGCTCCCTCCTAGTGGCACAGTGGACTAATTCTATAGATAGAGAACATAAGATCATAGGTTTGAATCTCACCGATGCTGTGCCACAATAAATACAAAAACATGTTTGCACATTTAATGTCTAAGCAAATCAATTTTTATCTGTGCTTGAAGTTCAAAACAGTTCAACTAAACTAGCAGTGTCATTAAATGTTTTATTGAAACATGTCCTCAGAACGTTATTTCATTACTTTCCATTAATAACCTAGAATTTCCGTTCTCAGAACATTAATAAAACCTCCCAGGAAAACCTTCAGGGAACCATAGCAAAACATTCTCAGAACTTCCCTGCAACCTAAAAATACATGTTCCCAGAATAGGCTAAATGTTCACTTCTATTCTCAGAATGTTGAAATACATTCCGTTTGACCAGTATGGCTTTGTTCCCAGAACTAATGGAAAACCAAAAATGTACGTTCCTATAAATTCCAAGAAACCAAATCTGCTACCTGGTATGTGAGTATATACATACATACATACATACATACATACATACATACATACATACATACATACATACATATACACACACACACACACACACACACACCACATCATCCTGCTCTAGCCCAGTATGTTTGAATAACAGCAAAACACAGAAAACAACATCTCACTACCTCACTTTATTTTGTTTTGTGTCTCCGGATGGGCACTCTGTGTATGCAAGTGGTGTGCCAAGTCTTAGTTCAAAACAAGCATGTGTGTGTATGTGTGTGTGTGTGTGTGTGTTATTTTGCTAACTCATTTAAATGCTGTGTGGTTATGCATGTCTAGCTTCACATTCTGCCCCCTGAGTCAAAGCCTACAGCTTCCCTATTAGACATTGTTATTACTGATGGAGCGAGAGAGACACGCCAGGATGTCTTTATTAGTGAATAAAAGCTTTTTCATCTTAGAAAGCGTAGTTCCAAAAGGGTCATTCAGAAAGTGAAATGAGTTTGGCCCTAGCTGGCTGTATGATAACACATAAGCTACATTTATTTGATTTTTTTACAGATTTTATCTTGATCTAGAAGAGATAATAGTTTGCTAGTCTCTATTCAACTGATGTCATCCATACTGTATTAAGGTACATCCTGTTAGATTCTAGCTTGAAATAGAATTATTCATGGTATTATACTAGAACTTATTGATTACTTTACACATATAAGAATTAAATATGTTGGGGTCAATGAAGGGTAGATGAGAACTAGTTACTGAGTGAGGAAGAGGGTGTCACGACTTCCGCCGAAGTCGGCTCCCCTCCTTGTTCGGGCGGCGTTCACCGGCCTTTCTAGGCATCGCCACTCCATTTTCCATTGTTCCATTTGTTTTGTCTTGTTCCCTGCACACCTGGTTTTCATTTCCTAATCACACTACATATATATTCCCTCTGTTCCCCTCCATGTCTTTGTGTGAAATTGTTTTGTTACGTGTTTAGTGTTACGCGCCAGACTGGTTCCCGGGTATCGTGTGTTTGACCCGTAGTATGTTTATTGTCATACATTTGAATTATTGTGAGTGTTTTCGTGCTTATTCACTTTTGCCATTGGCTGGAGGGTTGTTGACGCAGTTGCGTCTGTCTTTTGTGCTTCTGCCAAATAAAGTGCACCTGATCACAACTCTCTGCTCTCCTGCACCTGATCACAACTCTCTGCTCTCCTGCACCTGATCACAACTCTCTGCTCTCCTGCAACTGATCACAACTCTCTGCTCTCCTGCAACTGATCACAACTCTCTGCTCTCCTGCACCTGATCACAACTCTCTGCTCTCCTGCACCTGACTTTGTACCAGTAGCGCACAACCTTGACAGTGGGAGGGCAGACAGTTTACATTCTGTCAAATCATGGTATTGATCAATCTCATGGCTCCTAAGGAGGGAGGCAAAGGGCAACAGTCTGGTCTCAGTCACTGATAAAGTAGGACAGCCGAGGATTAGGGAGGAGTCAGGAATTCGGACCGCTGTCAGGTCAGATGAAGTGACAAGGGACAGTCCTGTTACACAGATATACTTACACGCAAACAAAGGTTCTAGCAGGAGGCGGGGCCATTACTACACCAGTGAGAGGAACCAATTAACCAGTTCCTGACTAGCAACAGAGATGTATTGGCTGTCTAGACGTGCAAGGAGTTGACTCCGCCTAGTAGGAGGGGATAAATACATGCGTTTGTGTAAACATGTCTTTATCTTAGCAGCTGTTTTATGACTTTAAAAAGTAACCGCGGCAGTAGAACTGTATTTCACACTGTGATGGTTAAACTTTGCAATTGATCCGCAGTTCACATGCGTGCTGAACCGTGCGTGGTGATCCGTACGGATCACGGATCAACTACGGCCTGTTACACCACTAGTACTTAGGGCCGTTGTCCTGTTGGAAGGTGAACCTTCACACCAGCCTGAAGTCCTGAGTGCTCTGGAGCAGGTTTTCATCAAGGATCTCTCTGTACTTTGCTCGGTTCATCTTTCCCTCGATCCTGACTAGTCTCCCAGGCCCTGCCGCTGAAAAACATCCCCACAGCATGATGCTACCATCACCATGCTTCACTGTGGATGGGGATGGTGTCAGGTTTCCTCCAGACGTGACGCTTGGCATTCAGGCCAAAGACTTCAATCTTGGTTTCATCAGACCAGATAATCTTGTTTCTCATGGTCTGAGAGTCCTTTAGGTGCCTTTTGGAAAACTCCAAGTGGGCTGTCATGTGACTTTTACTGAGGAGTGTCTTCTGTCTGGCCACTCTACCTTAAAGGCCTGATTGGTGGAGTGCTGCAAAGATGGTTGTCCTTCTGGAAGGTTCTCCCATCTCTAAAGAGGAACTTTGGAGCTCTGTTATAGTGACCATCTGGTTCTTGGTCACCTCCCTGGCTGTGTTCTTGGTGACATTTAATGCTGCAGAATTTATTGGTACCCTTCCCCAGATCTGTGCCTCAACACAATCCTGTCTTGGAGCTCTACGGGCAATTCCTTCGACCTCATGGCTTGGTTTTTGCTCTGACATGCACTGTCAACGGTGGGACCTTATATAAGACAGGTGTGTGCCTTTACAAATCATATCCAATCAATTGAATTTACCAAAGGTGGACTCCAATCAAGTTCTAGAAACATCTCAAGGATGATCAATGGAAACAGGATGCACCTGAGCTCAATTTCGAGTCTCATAGCAAAAGGGTCTGAATACTTACATAAATAAGGTATTTCTGTTGTACATTTTTTTATAAATTTGCTAAAATGTCTGTTTTCACTTTGTCATCGCTTTGTCATTGTATTGTGTGTAGATTGATGCCATTTTAGAATAAGGCTGTAATGTAATAACGTGTAAAAAAGAGAAGGGGCCTGAATTCCTTCCGAACGCACTGGAATCTCAGAGCCAATACCAAAGCAGGACATAGTAAGCCAACAATCTACAGAAGAAACAAAATATTAAACAACAATTAGTAATTTGCATGCCGTGGCTAAATGCCAATAGTTCCAAATTAGTTTCAATGTTTGTTCTTGGGTGAACAGTTTTACAACAGGTCTGATTTATAAAGGGAAACATGCAGGTCAGTTAGAAACAAATTCTTATTTACAATGACAGTCTAGTGGGTTAACTGCCGTCGTCAGGTGCAGAACAACAGAACAAACCCCCGTCAGCTCGGGGATTTTATTTAGCAACCTTTCGTTTACTTGCCCAACGCTCTAACCATTAGGCTACCTGCCATCTCTACACTCTAACCACTAGGCTACCTGCCGTCTCTACACTCTAACCATTAGGCTACCTGCCATCCCTACACTCTAACCATTAGGCTACCTGCCATATCTACACGCTAACCACTAGGCTACCTGCCATCTCTAAACTCTAACCATTAGGCTACCTGCCGTCTCTACACTCTAACCACTAGGCTACCTGCTGTCTCTACACTCTAACCACTAGGCTACCTGCCGTCCCTACACTCTAACCACTAGGCTACCTAGGCTACCCGTAACCCCTACATCCCTCTAACCACAGGCTAGGCTACCCTGCCGTCCCTACACTCTAACCACTAGGCTACCTGCCGTCCATACACTCTAACCACTAGGCTATCTGCCATCTCTACACTCTAACCATTAGGCTACCTGCCGTCTCTACACTCTAACCACTAGGCTACCTGCCGTCCCTACACTCTAACCACTAGGCTACCTGCCGTCCCTACACTCTAACCACTAGGCTACCTGCCGTAACCCTACACTCTAAACACTAGGCTACCTGTCCCTACACTCTAACCACGTCCCTACACTCTAACCACTAGGCTTCCTGCCGCCCCTACACTCTAACCACTAGTCTACCTGCCGTCCCTACACTCTAACCACTAGGCTACCTGTCGCCCATACACTCTAACCACTAGGCTTCCTGCCGCCCCTACACTCTAACCACTAGGCTACCTGCCGTCCCTCCACTCTAACCACTATTCTACCTGCCGTCCCTACACTCTAACCACTAGGCTACCTGCCGTCCCTACACTCTAACCACTAGACTACCTGCCGTCCCTACACTCTAACCACTAGGCTACCTGCCGTGCCTACACTCTAACCACTAGGCTACCTGCCGTCCATACATTCTAACCACTAGGCTACCTGTCACCCATTCACTCTAACCACTAGGCTACCTGCCGTCCCTACACTCTAACCACTAGGCTACCTGCCGTCCCTACACTCTAAACACTAGGCTACCTGCCGTCCCTACACTCTAACCACTAGGCTTCCTGCCGCCCCTACACTCTAACCACTAGTCTACCTGCCGTCCCTACACTCTAACCACTAGGCTACCTGTCGCCCATACACTCTAACCACTAGGCTTCCTGCCGCCCCTACACTCTAACCACTAGGCTACCTGCCGTGCCTACACTCTAACCACTAGGCTACCTGCCGTCCCTACACTCTAACCACTAGACTACCTGCCGTCCCTACACTCTAACCACTAGGCTACCTGCCGTGCCTACACTCTAACCACTAGGCTACCTGCCGTCCATACATTCTAACCACTAGGCTACCTGTCACCCATTCACTCTAACCACTAGGCTACCTGCCGCCCCTACACTCTAACCACTAGGCTACCTGCTGTCCATACACTCTAACCACTAGGCTACCTGCCGTCCCTACACTCTAACCACTAGGCTACCTGCCGTCCATACACTCTAACCAATAGGCTACCTGCCGTCCCTACACTCTAACCACTAGACTACCTGCCGTCCCTACACTCTAACCACTAGGCTACCTGCCATCCCTACACTCTAACCACTAGGCTACCTGCCGTCCCTACACTCTAACCCTACACTCTAACCACTAGGCTACCTGCCGTCCTACACTCTAACCACTAGGCTACCTGCCTTCCCTACACTCTAACCACTAGGCTACCTGCCGTCCCTACACTCTAACCACTAGGCTACCTGCTGTCCCTACACTCTAACCACTAGGCTACCTGCCGTCCATACACTCTAACCACTAGGCTACCTGCCGTCCCTACACTCTAACCACTAGACTACCTGCCGTCCCTACACTCTAACCACTAGGCTACCTGCCGTCCCTACACTCTAACCACTAGGCTACCTGCCGTCCCTACACTCTAACCACTAGGCTACCTGCTGTCCATACACTCTAACCACTAGGCTACCTGCCGTCCCTACACTCTAACCACTAGGCTACCTGCCGTCCATACACTCTAACCAATAGGCTACCTGCCGTCCCTACACTCTAACCACTAGACTACCTGCCGTCCCTACACTCTAACCACTAGGCTACCTGCCGTGCCTACACTCTAACCACTAGGCTACCTGCCGTCCCTACACTCTAACCACTAGGCTACCTGCCGTCCTACACTCTAACCACTAGGCTACCTGCCGTCCCTACACTCTAACCACTAGGCTACCTGCCGTCCATACACTCTAACCACTAGGCTATCTGCCATCTCTACACTCTAACCATTAGGCTACCTGCCGTCTCTACACTCTAACCACTAGGCTACCTGCCGTCCCTACACTCTAACCACTAGGCTACCTGCCGTAACCCTACACTCTAACCACTAGGCTAGGCTACCTGCCGTCCCTACACTCTAAACACTAGGCTACCTGCCGTCCCCCTACACTCTAACCACTAGGCTTCCTGCCGTCCCTACACTCTAACCCCTACACTCTAACCACTAGTCTACCTGCCGTCCCTACACTCTAACCACTAGGCTACCCTAGGCTACCTGCCCATACACTCTAACCACTAGGCTACCTGCCGTCCCTACACTCTAACCACTAGGCTACCTGCTGTCCATACACTCTAACCACTAGGCTACCTGCCGTCCCTACACTCTAACCACTAGGCTACCTGCCTAACCACTAGGCTACCTCCATACACTCTAACCAATAGGCTACCTGCCGTCCCTACACTCTAACCACTAGACTACCTGCCGTCCCTACACTCTAACCACTAGGCTACCTGCCGTGCCTACACTCTAACCACTAGGCTACCTGCCGTCCCTACACTCTAACCACTAGGCTACCTGCCGTCCCTACACTCTAACCACTAGGCTACCTGCCTTCCCTACACTCTAACCACTAGGCTACCTGCCGTCCCTACACTCTAACCACTAGGCTACCTGCTGTCCCTACACTCTAACCACTAGGCTACCTGCCGTCCATACACTCTAACCACTAGGCTACCTGCCGTCCCTACACTCTAACCACTAGACTACCTGCCGTCCCTACACTCTAACCACTAGGCTACCTGCCATCCCTACACTCTAACCACTAGGCTACCTGCCGTCCCTACACTCTAACCACTAGACTACCTGCCGTCCCTACACTCTAACCACTAGGCTACCTCCCTTCCCTACACTCTAACCACTAGGCTACCTGCCGTCCTACACTCTAACCACTAGGCTACCTGCCGTCCCAAAGTTACCTGCTGCTCCAAAGTTTATTAATGTCAATATACAGTGCCTTGCAAAAGTATTCGGCCCCCTTGAACTTTGCGACCTTTTGCCACATTTCAGGCTTCAAACATAAAGATATAAAACTGTATTTTTTTTGTGAAGAATCAACAACAAGTGGGACACAATCATGAAGTGGAACGACATTTATTGGATATTTCAAACTTTTTTAACAAATCAAAAACTGAAAAATTGGGAGTGCAAAATTATTCAGCCCCTTTACTTTCAGTGCAGCAAACTCTCTCCAGAAGTTCAGTGAGGATCCCTGAATGATCCAATGTTGACCTAAATGACTAATGTTGATAAATACAATCCACCTGTGTGTAATCAAGTCTCCGTATAAATGCACCTGCACTGTGATAGTCTCAGAGGTCCATTAAAAGCGCAGAGAGCATCATGAAGAACAAGGAACACACCAGGCAGGTCCGAGATACTGTTGTGAAGAAGTTTAAAGCCGGATTTGGATACAAAAAGATTTCCCAAGCTTTAAACATCCCAAGGAGCACTGTGCAAGCGATAATATTGAAATGGAAGGAGTATCAGACCACTGCAAATCTACCAAGACCTGGCCGTCCCTCTAAACTTTCAGCTCATACAAGGAGAAGACTGATCAGAGATGCAGCCAAGAGGCCCATGATCACTCTGGATGAACTGCAGAGATCTACAGCTGAGGTGGGAGACTCTGTCCATAGGACAACAATCAGTCGTATATTGCACAAATCTGGCCTTTTTGGAAGAGTGGCAAGAAGAAAGCCATTTCTTAAAGATATCCATAAAAAGTGTTGTTTAAAGTTTGCCACAAGCCACCTGGGAGACACACCAAACATGTGGAAGAAGGTGCTCTGGTCAGATGAAACCAAAATTGAACTTTTTGGCAACAATGCAAAATGTTATGTTTGGCGTAAAAGCAACACAGCTCATCACCCTGAACACCCTATCCCCACTGTCAAACATGGTGGTGGCAGCATCATGGTTTGGGCCTGCTTTTCTTCAGCAGGGACAGGGAAGATGGTTAAAATTGATGGAATAAAACCTGATGGAGTCTGCAAAAGACCTGAGACTGGGATGGAGATTTGTCTTCCAACAAGACAATGATCCAAAACATAAAGCAAAATCTACAATGGAATGGTTCAAAAATAAACATATCCAGGTGTTAGAATGGCCAAGTCAAAGTCCAGACCTGAATCCAATCGAGAATCTGTGGAAAGAACTGAAAACTGCTGTTCACAAATGCTCTCCATCCAACCTCACTGAGCTCGAGCTGTTTTGCAAGGAGGAATGGGAAAAAATGTCAGTCTCTCGATGTGCAAAACTGATAGAGACATACCCCAAGCGACTTACAGCTGTAATCGCAGCAAAAGGTGGCGCTACAAAGTATTAACTTAAGGGGGCTGAATAATTTTGCACGCCCAATTTTTCAGTTTTTGATTTGTTAAAAAAGTTTGAAATATCCAATAAATGTCGTTCCACTTCATGATTGTGTCCCACTTGTTGTTGATTCTTCACAAAAAAATACAGTTTTATATCTTTATGTTTGAAGCCTGAAATGTGGCAAAAGGTCGCAAAGTTCAAGGGGGCCGAATACTTTCGCAAGGCACTGTATGTTTGTGCGTGTGCAGTCTTTTCGATTCTAAAACAGGGCCCTGATGTGCATGCAGGATTATTTATCCTGCTTGTTTGCCACTCCACCTATCAGTGATTCAACTGGAGCATCAAAAACAACCCTGACAAAGTCATGTAACAGGTGGTCATGTTGTGGTTGTACATAAAGGGATACAATCAGGATGAAACAGCCTCATATTCATACAGACAGGGTCCTGTTACACGGCTGTTATGGTGAACGCTGTGTTCTCTGTCTCAGGTGGGTGGATGGCTGGATGACATTAGCTGGATGACATGGTGTTCTAAAACACTGTGTGAATACGTACCTGAACCAGAGGATGAGGGACAGGGCTTAATAACCCTCCAATCGTTCTGGAGGCTCAGGTTGTGTCGTGAGGTCACAAGCATACACTCACACACATGGAAACACACACACACGCACACACACAGACACACACACACACACACATATGGAAACACGCACACACACACACATGGAAACACTCACTCACTCACACGCACGCATGCACGCACAAAACACACACACACACACACACACACACACACTCGCACACACACACACACACGCACACACACTCGCGCACACACACACACACTCGCGCACACACACACACACACACACACACACACACAGACACACACTCGCACACACACACACACACACACACACACACACACACAGACACACACACTCGCACACACACACACACACACACACACACACACACACACACACACACACACACACACACACACACACACACTTCTGTTTGCTGATCTCTAAATGGTTTCAGCCCCAGGCCTCACTAAACTTTACTACATCTCTCTTCTCCTACACCAGGGGGCTGTAAAATGCTCATGAATATGCAGGGTCAACCTTTAATTTGTCTTTTTTAAGTCTCATTGAGACTGTCCTCCATTTGGCTGTGCTCATCTTTGTCTACAGCTTATTTATCCAAGTAGCAGCTATGTAGCTAGCCCCTGTTCCCAACACACACACAACATTCACCTCTTCACTCTCACCAACCTTTTTTACTATTTTTATTTAACTAGGCAAGTCAGTTAAGAACAAATTCTTATTTACAATGACGGACTACCCCGGCCAAACCTGAGCCAATTGTGT